>NC_057766.1:6137257-6141955 GCF_010389155.1 Erigeron canadensis
GCGTGTTTATGGAGTTCGACGATCGTCTCGGAATGCTAAGATTGAAACACTCCTAGCCCCACAGCTCTTTGTGTTGGGGCCGGCCGAGATAACCATTTCATACCTCCCCTGATTTTCAATTGTTAGTTGCCAAGGTTTGCCTTATACAGCTTAATTCGCAGGCAGCAGAAAGTTTTGTGTCAGCAGCTCTACAGAGCCAGGGATACTGTCCCATAAATGGGAATAGGTCCATACGATCGAATAGGGTCTCTGCCAACCAGTGAGGAAATTAGTTGGAAGTCCTTATTGCGTGTAAGGCTGGAATTTATAGTTATTATCCGGTCAAATGGAGAATTGAAAGGTGGGTCTTCCTATTCCCGCTTATGAAGGCATATGCCGGCCATCACTTATATTGATCGGATGGGTGGGCGAAGGTATCTTCTCTCTTCTTTCATGGGGTCTCCTATATAAATCTAGCCCGTTATTTCATAACCGCAACTTTTCCACCCGAACTTTTTATTTGGCTCGCTTACTTGCCCGAGTGAGTGGGCTTCCAGTACAGCTTAGTTGAGAGTGACCTTGTCACTGACTGTGTTCCCTTAACCTTAGAAATAGCCGACTACTTACTTCAATTGCTCAAGGGCTTGGGTCAGAAGTGTATTGCTACCATCCGACCTCGAGACAGAACTAAGGCTATCCCTTCTGGGTTCAGTTTTATGCTTTGTTTTGCTTCCGTCTTTCTGTCTTACTTGGTTGACTTCAACAAGGCTTGATAGTTCAAGTAGTAAAGGAGGTAAGAGGCCTAGAAAGGTTCTCGCTTTTCGCTCTCAAGAGGAGGTATATACCTTCTTCTTTTCCCAGTAGCCGGTGCAGAAGACGAGAGGGACCTAAGCGCAGCATCTCATTCCTCTCTTTTCATCTCCAAGAACTCCTACTCGTGCAGGGTAGGGGAAAGAGCGCTTACTTTTACACCGACTAGGAGAAAAGAGTAAGGGCTGATTCAACTAGCACTGGTTACGTCCTTCTTTCAAACATAGTCTGATTGAACACTATGAAAATCTTTCATTCGGCAAGAGATTCAATAGAAACTGGCATCCTTTCTAAATATGCTCTTGCTTTCAAGGTGAGAGAGACTTGGGAAAGAGGCGGCGAAGATCAAACCTTTCAGAAAAAGCGAGTCAGTGTAGTGCCCCTCAACCGTCTTTCCATAAAGAACATATCATGGATAGCCTGCCTATCTTGATAGTCGTTAGTGGTATACAATCCAAAAGAAGGAATCATAGTAGCAGCCTCCGGTATCCGGTAAAGGGTAAAGGAGCGCCTATTAGTATAGTATACGGCCTTGGAACCAGCCAATTCGCTTACATTGATGACACTACTAAACAACAGATCCTTTGAAGACAGATAGTAATAGATCTTGATTTGCCTTCAATAAATAAATGGACGGAATACTCCACGCACAGGCAAGCCGTCAAGATGGATGATGAATAAGGGAAACTCCTAACTCGGTTGAATCTTGTGACTGGAAGGGCACGGACGGATTAAGGGAGGGAAGGAAGGAACTGTGAAATAATAGAAAAACCTGTTTGACTCGCCGCTGGTGCTATTACTGAATCGGTTGTGAAAGAATGGCTTTTGTTCTAATCATCCGTTGTCTCCATATCCGTTGTTCAAATAGCAGCTGCTTGGCTTGGAAGGGTTTCATGAATGGAATCTGCATCCCTTGCGCTATAAGCGATGTTTTTTTAAACCAGTGCTATGTTTGCAATAGACGGTGCCGCTGTTGAATCAGATATGGCACTTGAGTGAGTGGCATATCGAAAAGATTCATATGCCTCGAACAAGAGAAATGTCTTTTGAATGGAAGGCACCTATTATGAGGGAATGGTCTTTTGCAAGACTAAGGGCTTAGAGAGAAAGCAAGAAATCCTATTAGAGTGATGCAAGTCAGCCTATAAGATGAAACCGAAGATACTAAGCCAGAGTTCGTAGGCGGGGAGCTACGGCTGAAAAAAAAGTATCTAAGACATAGTGTTGCCCCGACAGCTGCAACCTGATCAAACCTAGCTACTCTCATCTTGTCCGTTCGAGTTCGTATTCAAGCTAAGTCTCTTTTTCTAGGAGGTAACTGTAGTAGCGAGAGTAGTAAGAAGGCTATCTCTTCAGCTTTGTCCAATCATTCCGCTTCTAACCGTTAAGCCCTCTTTCATCAAGAACATGAAAAGCAGTTAAGTAGCCGGGTTAGATTAATTGTTATGGTAGATCCAATCGCTGTCACTATACTATTTATTATTAGTTCAGTGCGCTTTCGAGGTAAAGTGTGAACAGCATGGCTTATACAGGTAGGGCCTCAACGTCCATAGGGAATTTTTCTCATGGTTGCAACTCGAGATTCCCTTCATACGAGACATCCTTCAATGAAGCGAGCGACTTACTATCAGGCGAGCAACAACTACATTTTATCATTTTGATAATAGATTGAAAACCGAAAGACAATCCTAGGTCCGAAAAGAGTCAAGCATACTTGTTGGCTACCCGTTAGCCTGAACCTTCTACTTTGGCTTAACATTCTATTGATATATCTAGAAAGCATCTGACTTTCGGGAAGAAGAGGTATTACCGAAGGCTTCGTCGCTTTCCTTCCCTAGCCGGAATAAATCCATTTCTTTTGTCTGTAAGAGAAAACTTATTCCATGAAATAGGAGCGCAGCGGAGTCATGAACAAACAAGAATAGCCACTTCCTTATCTACGCTATTGACTTTCCTCCCCTCGTGGGAAGTAGTCTCCCTTCTAAGGTCGGTCAACGGTAGTCTCCCTCCTAAGGTCAGTCGACAGGTAGCACTTCTCCGATTTCTGTTCTAGAGCCGAGAGAAGAATGCACACTGCATATCCCTCTTTTATGGCTTATAAGGAGAGTCTACGGTAAGCAATAGAGTCCACAACACCTAAGTTACTCACATATTAGGATTGGTTAGTAGTATTTGATTATGAGACTAGGGAAAGTGAGACCATAGCCCTAAGTTCTTCTTTAATTGCTTATAGTGCACTGAACTAGGAAAAAGACCCTAATCTAAAGCCAGAATCAAAGGCATTGCCACGGGGAAGTGAAAGGTGGCATGAAAGTAGAATCAGATTCTCAGAAGCAGACTGTCTTGAATTCATGTCATGCTTGAAGACTGCTTGAAAGCTAATCCTGCCTTCCTTCTAGCTTGACTGACAGCAATTCCACCGCGGAAGGATCCACGAAAGCCCTCGCTTGCTACAGCTTTCTAGCTACAGATCTCCCATCTTCCATCTTCATCTACCTATCATGACAAGGAAATTAATTTAGCATTAGTGGGACTATCGTTCACTGCCTTCCCTCTGATCTACCAGCTTAAACCCTGTGTTTCTTCCTACTATCGTTCACTTCCATACCTCTGATCTACCGGTTGAGCTCCCTTCCCTCTCTTCCGTTCTGTCTGATAGTCATTCCCCGCGCTTCTTCTGGTTTCAGTCAGTATGGTTGCTTCCTTGGTTCAGCCTCTCTTTCGGTTAAAAAGATCCGTATGCCCCTGGCCTTCCTATTGGTTCACCAACCCGCCATTCAGTACCGTTCGCACCCGCTGTCACAGGTTTTGAACCCTTAGACGAGTCTCGCTTGGAGTAGTACTCTGTACTCTCCACTACTTGTAATGTCCATTTACTACTATAATGCCTACTTGCAACAATGCCCGCATTAAACGCCGATTCTTCCCATGCAACGTGCTCCCCCTATATGGGTCATCAGTTCGAGTGGCATCCGTGTAGTCAGTACCACTTGTTTCTGTCTCCGACGACTCTTGCCTAGATAGCTCAGGCCGTACCGCCACTGGCGCTTGCTTTCCGTGCGTGGGCAGGGTCCCTTCGGAAGACGAAGCCAGTCCAGATTCCAGAAACACACAAGCTACGACTTTCTTCTTTGGACCCTCGCAAACTATGGTTACAGCTCCAGAGACCAAGTCGATCCTAGCTTCCCTCCACCTCAGCTTGCCTTCTTCTTTTGCCTCTCTATTCTATGTCCGTTGCTTATTCCCCTCTACTGTGCGGGTGCTAAGACTAGGCGAAGAATCAATGAATCAGTTCGCTTGACAACCCGAGCCTTCGAGCTATAGTTCTTCTGATTTGGCTAACATCCTTCGATGACAGCCGACCGAAGGAAGACGCACCGGGAGCCTACTTCTATCTCATCATAAGCAGGCGCATAGGCTATAGAATATAGAATCCCACCTTCTACTCTATCAGCTACTCTAATTTTGAGTTGGTCATAGCTTGACAGTTTTTGGGGCTCACTTTGCGGGTCAGAACTATTGGAAGATGAAAGAGAACTTATTTAGACGAATAGTGTGCCGATGCCATTACCCCCCAAAAGCCTACATTAGCAGTGCGGGTGAAATCAGACAGAAACCAAGTCCAAGAAGACCGAGAAGGCCTTGGGGTAATAGAACAAGGGAGGAAGAAAGGAAGGAGCTTCGGCTCCAGTTTCGCAAACGTAGACTTTTTCCGGGTTAGCTAGAGAGAGCGATATTCATCTTTTATAGCTTGTTTACCGGAGGCCTTGTTTTCAGGTTTGATAGAATAAAGAAGTAGAATAGATCTCTCTTCTTAAAGTATACAACACTTCCCGCACGGTTCACACGCGAAAGGTTAACGTCGTCTCTGTCAAATAAGCTATGAGCTTGGTAATACCAGTTGCTGAT
>NC_057766.1:7142640-7288372 GCF_010389155.1 Erigeron canadensis
TTTGGGGTTTATTTTTTAAATTTGGATTAAATACATAGAAACACACTAATAGAACTTACCAATTTTTTCCATATTTTTTTTGGCCATTTGCAAGGCACTAACATACATGGCTTGGTCAATGGTGAATGGACGAAAAACTTTAGGAGTATTTTGATCGATGGAGTGACTATTCAGCTAGCAAATTTCCAAGTTGATTTCGTTATATCTATTTAATATATTTGAATTCCAATTTTTTACTTTTGATTAATATATTTTGAGACTACCCGTCTATTAGACGGGCCTGAACACTAGTTGATTTATATGTAAGGTGAGTTATTTTAGTTTTGTTTTTAGTAATGAAAAAAAAAATGATATGGGGCATGTTTGGCAAGAGTTTTGAGAAGTTTTTAAAGAGCTTTAGCTTTTATTTTCAAACGAAAAACTCCTCTGATATTAAAAGCTTTGTTTGGATGTGAGTTATTAAAAGTTTGTATATATTATTTCTAGAACTTTGTATATAATATTTAGTTTAATATATGTTGATTAAGATTTTGGGTTTTTAGATTTAGATTAACTAATTTGGCTTAAAGTTAATTATTAGAAGTTAGAGACCAAAGTTGAAAGTGTTGGTTCACGATAAGGACGATTTCTGTAAATAACTCGAAGCCAAATTACGAGATTACCCATCACGTACCAGACACGTGACCTCCTTTTAACGGACGTATGGTCAGGACCAAAAGTGTTGATGGAACAAAGTTTTTTTGGTTTAAAACTGTAATATTTTAAACTTAGGGACGAAAATTGCAAATAGAGGTCCACGACAGGGACGATTTATGCAATTAACTCTTTATTTTTTTTTTCAATCATACATCGTATACGATAAAACCTAGTCTAAAATTGAAAGTCTTAATATCTTGTATGATTTTGCTGACTAGGAAATGCTTGTTATTAAGAACCATTCGATTGTTTGTCTTCCAAATACCACAACAAAAAAACATCAAAATTTCTTTAATTAGATCTCTTTTAACTAATAAGCATTTAGTTCACTAACCTTAGATGAAAATAAAGAGTGTCGCGGCAAGTTCCGCAGCCATATATATATATTTCATTAGAACTGCAAACTCTATCCCACGCCACAAAGTTTTTTACCCTATGAGTTTGAATAGATTTAGAAACTTACGCTTTAATGGTTTGTAGCCCCACAACGTATCAAGCTAAAACCCAATTGATGTCATCCCTATCAACCAATAAATTCTGTTAGACTACTCCTAATGCCATATACAAACGTTTGTATTGGGCTTGTATTCTTTTGCAATACGATGCACACCATTGGATGGGTACCTTATTGGTTTCGTATTGGGCTCGTAGTGAAACTAACTGTGTAACTAATATGATTGATTGTTTGTTTTCGTTAATCAACTAACAGACAAATATATATATATATATAGTAGTATATATATAATAGTTAATATATATATATATTAACTATTATACATAATATAGTAAGTATGTATGTACATACACATATGAATTAAAATATAAACACATTAATAATCTTTTTGCCCTTGTCCTAGCCCGGACCTCTCAACCTCTCCGGAATTTTCAACTCCTCCCTCATTCATTCCTTGTTCCTCTAGCACAACTGCATCTCCAGTGCCCTCATTCAAACCAGAAATAACATTATCAAGTATCTGATCAACATCAAATTCAGAGGTACTGGCAGGTTCTTCTTCAATTTGGTGAAATGAAGAGCGAGAAACAACAAATTTCTTTCTCAATTTTCTCTTTGACACCTTAAGCAAGCCTAAGGGTCCATTCACTTTATGCATTTTCCTTGATCGCATCTTTAAACGTCTGCCAGGAATTGGTTGAGGCTCATGAGGTAATGTTGAAGAAAGAGGTGACGGTGAATGAATAGTTGTTGATCGAGGAAGAGAAAAAGTTGGTGGATTTGGAGAAACAACAGATGGAAGCGGTGTTAAAGGTGATGGTTACGAAATATGAACGGTTAGTGAAGCTGGTGTAGGTTGATATGATGGTGGTGTTGATTGAGATGATGGTATGATTGGTGTAGTTGGAGATGATTGTTAGTGCAATTTCTGTGCACCTATTATTATCCGCTGCAATGCAATTCAGGACAAAAGGCTGCTGTATGAGATGTTGTGTGTGGGACGTTAATCTATACTACATTGTGTATGAGACATTACATATGAGATGATGTCTATACTACATTAACTATATGAGATGCTATCTATATTGTAGTATACGTGACATTAGTTGTTGTATGAGATGTTATCTATACCACATTAATGTCTATGAGATGATATGGTAGTATACGTCCGTGAAGCCCAAGTACAGCCCATATATTATGTGTCAGTATATATATGTTTTATAGGTATAGGGTTTCAGTTAATGGTTTTAGACTAGTCAGAAGCTATTCACGGATCGGGGTAGAGATCTATGCCCCGTGTCCACCATGTAATTCATTATCAAGAGTCGTCTTTTTGATTGTAATACGTAATCATTAAGATGTATTGTAAACAGATTCGTTATTGTAATCATTTGACTAATGATAAAGGAATTATTATTGTTTATCTCTTGTTCTTATCATATATATGTGTGTGAATGTTAAAAGCCTCAAGAACGGATTCAGGTGGATTCCGCATACCTGGATTCGTACAGATCTTGATGTTAATGGGTCAATTGGACCTAACAGTGGTATCAGAGCCAAGTTGGCTTTATGTCTCAAGATTCGAGATCTTAAAAATGTTGCCCAGATTCAAGTTTCAATCAGATTTGGGTTGGAACGAATTAGGGTTTTTAGAGGTTATTTGATTCGATGTAGTTGATGAAGATGAAGGTCAGATGCGTTGTTAAAGACAGATACGTGATTCTTGATACTACAATAACCTCTCCTATAAGACATTAAACCTTCTCCTATAAGACATTATCATATAAGACATTAAACCTTCTCCTATAAGACAATATCCTATAAGACATTAGCCATTACTTCGTTTCTATCTTTTCTATAAGATATTATCCTATAAGACATTAAACTTTATCCTATAAGACATTACCTATAAACACTCCCTATAAAACCTTGTTCCTATACAACCGTAATTTCCCTACACGTTCTTATACTACCTTTTCCTATACTACCTTATCATATACTATATTCACACATACAGGGGTTTCAAAATGTTAACCGAATATAACCAAAGGCATTTTAAGTTCATATGAACTTACTAATGAGATATGTTTTATTTATGAACCTGTTTGAAAAAAAAAGATGAAGAATGGGAGATAGCTGAAACCGAAGACAGATGATGGGCTACTATTTAGAGTTTTTGCAGAAAAATTGGGGGGATAAAACTTATGTTTATGTTAGATTTCTGAGCAAAACTCTGAAATACTCGAGATTAGTTGGTGATCAAAGTGTTATTTTGCTTAGTTGAGATTAACAGTTGACAATGTTTATACTTTCAGAATTCTCGAGTAATGAAGATCATAGTGTTTTAAGTTATGATTTATACTATTCAACAAGATGATCTTCAATATATAGCGGTTGTGGAAACATTTGTCGAAGTGTTGGAACAATGAAGCTTGTTACTTGTTATTGAGTATTTGAAGATTGAACCTATTGATATTCCAGATATGTAAAGATGATAATCAGGCAATTTTTCTGTATCGGTTGCGAGATTAAGATCTATATATAGTTTGGTGGTTTATATAACAGAAGGGGAGATTGAAGCCCAAGTACAGCCCATACATTATGTGTCAGTATAAATATGTTTTATAGGTCTAGGGTTTCAGTTAATGGTTTTAGACTAGTCAGAAGCTATTCACGGATCGGGGTAGACATCTATGCCCCGTGTCCACCATGTAATTCATTATCAAGAGTCGTCTTTTTGATTGTAATCCGTAATCATTAAGATGTATTGTAAACAGATTCGTTATTGTAATCATTCGACTAATGATAAAGGAATTATTATTGTTTATCTCGTGTTCTTATCATATATATGTGTGTGAATGTTAAAAGCCTCAAGAACCGATTCAGGTGGATTCCGCATACCTGGATTCGTATAGATCTCGATGTTAATGGGTCAATGGGACCTAACAATGATATTGGAGATTCATGTACATTTTCTCCTTCAAAAGAAACGTTCTTTGATTTCCTCTTCTTTGGCATAGAAGTCCCCTAATCACTAACCCCTCTTTTTCTTTTTGAACTCCTAGGACCCTCACTAGGCAACATATGCACAGTTTGGGTAGGAGTCTGTCGGCTTTCAGACCCTGTAACTTTGGCTAACCACTTTCTCTAAGCCCTAAGGTGGGGACTTCCAGCAGGAACCAGAGATAGCAAAAATGGTGGAATCGGAAAAGGTTTTACAAGTTCACTTCCTGTGCCTCTCATGTTGGATTTGTACATTGCAATCACACACTTGAAACTATCATCCAATTTTGGAATCTCAAATGAGTTGTCAAGAACATCTTCAATCAGCAATGTGAAGAATCTTATATCAGGAATATACTTCCTTTCTTGAACATCTTTAGCTTTCATAATTTGTATCAACTTGTCCCAAATAATCTTTGCAAAATCACATTGGACGTTCTGAGTCACAGCATAATATAAGGAGAGAGAATGCTTTATCATGGCATCAATCCCTTTCTGGGATGGCATTAAACAAGTGCTCAGAACATTGTACATAGTGTGCCATAAGGTAGCCACATTCATCCTCTTAAAATCTCTCATTGATGCCAAATCTCCTTCATACCCCAATGAATGAACTACAACCAACATTTCTTCAACAGTAGGCAGTTCTTCATATTTTTCTTGTTCTGGAAAACCAATGATAGATCTGAATTGATCTAATGTGAATTTGCACTGAAAGATCTTCTCATCTGATTCTAAAGAGTAGTGAAAAGAGTCTTCTGATTTCTTTCTTTTGTCAGCTTTCACATACTCGATTGATTCCCAAAGATCAAATACATATTTCTCGGGAACAATAGCACCATTTGTCAATGCAACAAAAAGAGGATGTTTATTCAGAATTTCAGTGATTATGGGAAATTTAGATGTAAAAGGAATGTGAAGAGCTTGGTTGGCTTGCATTTTCATGGTAGCATGATGAGAGACAATTATATATACTTTTACCGCACTAGTTTTTGCCATTTTATAGTCTTTTGAGTGAACTTTTGATACTTAATGGCATGTATATGTGATTTCAGGTTCATTACTCGTGGAATGAAGGAAAACGGTCAAGAAATGGTGATAAAGGACTTAAAGGAAGATAAATGATGGTTCGATGAAGATTCGGGTCGAGATTCAAGACCTAAGATGAAGAAACACGTGCCAACATGAAGCCAATGACCATGCGTTAGTATTTTGGGCATAACTTCTTCATACAGACTCCGTTTCTAACAAGTAAGCTTTCCACGGAAAGGCGAGAGAAAGATCTACCACTTTCGTGTTGAACCTGAAGCCTCCAGCACCGCTCATTTCTCTCTAGCACCACTGGAAGTGATCCTGAAGCTTACCAGCGCCGCTGGGACCTCACCAGCGCCGCTGGGACTTCTACCAGTGCCGCTCCTAAGGTCAGTTCAGCTAGGGTTTATCCGAAAACCTATAAATACCCCTCTAAAACCCTAGGGCCAAACCACACATATTCTAGACGACCTCTAAGTTATTTCTAGGGTATTTTCATCAGATCTAAACCCTTGAAAAATCCCCATAACACCCACACCATCCATAATCATTCATAATCATTCCAATCATTATTCCACTTACGCATCAAAGATTTTCTATATCAACCATTGAAGATTTGAAGATGGAGATGTCCAGCTAAACTTTTCGCTATCTCTCCCGGTGGGTAATGGATATAAATTAGTCACATCAAACCCCATAACCTTAAATAGTTACCGGACATGTGTTTATGTAGTGTGATCACATACCAACACTTCAGATATTCAAGAAACAACAAGTTAAGCTGTGTTATTACTATCCAGCTTGAGGCAAGATAACTTACTTTTGACACCTGGGACACAACAAAACTTAGTTTTAATAATTACTTTCCTTTATGAAGTTAACTATCTCATGCTTATATTGGATATGGGTTAAATGTGGGAGGTTTATTGGGGCATTTGTTTATGCATGCTTTTGTTGATACGAGATTATTGTTATATTGTTGTTTAATGGATCTTGTTGTTGAGTTGTGTTACTTGATGAGTACTTGTACACATGGTACACTAGACATTATTAAGTTGACATGTCATGTACACGTTAAGGGCCCTAATGTTGATATGTGGAAATAAGTAGCAACCTTAATGGAGAATATATTAAATTAGCTAATGTTTATAAGAAGAATTGAGTAGAACTATAGAAAAAATAAAGTCTCGAGCATTAAGGAGATATTAAGGAGAAAGTGTTAAGCTTAACCCGCATTTTGGTCTATTTAGATCAAGTGTGTTTAAGGAGCTCATTCGGGGGCAACGTATATCAACAGAGTAGCACCGTTGGGAGTGATTGAACCTAAGGAGAATGCGGACTACTCATTGATTGGTTATGCCTTTCCATAACGACGTCGCTGGACCTCCGAAAGGTTTACCCATCATGTCGGGTGTGAGATTCCCTGTGAGGTCTTATGACCGCCTATACACAAAATCTTTATTGTTGGTTTTAAGTGGCATAACCTAAGTAGTTAAGGAGCTAAAGAATTAAGTAGTTAAGTAGTTAAGGAGCTAAGGAGTTAAGTAGTTATGTTGTTAAGGAGCTAAAGTAGTAATTGAGGACTGCTAGGCACATTGTAGGATTTGATTATCCTATTTGAGTAGTACTTGTTGATATCTGTGATTATGCCTATATATGTGCATGAGATGCTTTTGTTGAAATGATTTTAACTGACAATCATTTTATTGTATTAACCTGTTATCTTACTTAGCTTTATAAGTTGACACTTGTTTTGTGAAAAATGTGTTGTGCCATCAGGTTATGCGCTAATAGAACTAGTAGATTTGCGAGAGATGGGGTAGCTATTGATGATGATTAAAAACGACCTATAGTTACCCATTTGATAGTAGATTTAAGTAGACTTATTTATTATGTCGGTTGGCATTTCGTATTATTGATTGTGGATTTCCCTTTATTATTGTGATGATACGATGCTAGTAACACCATTTAAAGTTGTTTAATGATTCCATTGAGAATCAACTGAGATTTTTAATGTCGGTTCCGCATTTTATTAACGGAGTTTATTTATAAAGTTGAAATTTTTTGGAAATTCACATTTTGATAAAGCAGGGTGTTATAGAGTATAGCAATGTGGTAAGGCATCGGTTTTGTTACCGACATGCAACAAAGAAGCGCTAGCAGATGAGATTGAACCTATATAGACTGGGAAACACGGGGAAAGACAGTCTTGGAGTCCCCAAAACAGAGTGATAACTAGCCCTTTGAGGAGCTCTCTAAGCTCTATATATGTTTAATGTTACTAGCAGTTTTCTCAGACAAAAGGGAGATAACCATTTTCAAACCTTTTAAACCTTCACCATTTTCACCATTTATACCACCTTCACCATTTCAACACAATACTTCATTTAAAAAATCATCATTTTCTCCATAAAATTATCATGTCTTGACAACCATCCGATGCACTCCAAGGTTATGCACTCCAATGTATTATGATCTTTTAAAAACAAAAAATGGTAATTTTAGGTTTTAATATAGGGATTTATCACAGGATGACTAACGGATTTTTCTTTTTGTACGTAATTGCCCATTAAACTGGAATATTGATGCGTATGACCAACAAATTTTAACAATGGTTAAGCAAATCTTCATCTGTTTTTCATTTCTGCTTCTCTCTCCTTGTAACACACCAAGATTTTTAGAATAATTAAATTAACCCCTTTTTGTAGTTATGACATTAAAATAATTTCCTTTTATTTTATTTTTGGATATGGGTTAATTTAGTTGGAACTTTGGCAGAAACGGATAAAATACCCACCAATTTTGGTTAGGGCGTAGCAACTCGCTAGAGTGCCAGCCATCCTCTTGGTTGTGAGTCACAATTCCATTCCTACCCAATATCTTTTATTGAAGCTTCTTTCACTCTAATCCCAACCAAATTTCAATTTCCTCAAACAATTCAAGAAATTCTTCAAAGATTACTAATAACAATAACTTTCCTATCAACTAAGAAATTGAAAAGTATGGGGTTTGATTGTAGTGGTGGTGGCTGAAAATTGGGAAGAAGAAGGGGAAGAAATTGTGACTTGAATCCATAATTTTATTCTTTCATTTCCTTAAGGTAAAGGTTTCCTAACCTAATTTTAATTTTTATTAAGAATTAGGGTTCATGAGAAATCCAATTTGGGGATTTTTAGGTTGGAAGATAATTTTGTTATTATTTCTCCAAATTCTAAATACATCCTAATATATGAACATAGTGTTGCATGAATATGTTAATTTGAGTTTGTTAGTGGCCATTATGGCAAAATGAGAATTTGATAACTATAATATGAAATGGCCATATGATGACAAAAGAGATTTTAGCAAAATGATAAATAGTTGAGATTGATGATTTTAAAAGATTGAATTTTGTTAATTGAGACTTGGAATTGAGCCAACTCAAAGAGAATGAGTTTGGGAGAATAGGAATGCTAGTGAATTGATAGTATGGCTAAGTGAGTTAGCAAAGTTTGTGAATAAAGTCTTATATGCATATTGTGTTGATTTGTTAGGTTGAAAGCTTTGCACTTGTTGTGGCAATCTTGATAGTTGTTAGTCACGGAAGAGGTGAGTAAATTTGCATACTCTTATATGTACGTTGGGTCGATTACCATATGATAGTGGATTCTGTGTATGGTAATCGATTTGGCGTTAGAGCCTAATTTCAGGCCGGGACCCAAGAATCTCATGGTTGTATTGAGATGAGGCCTAAGAACCTCTTTGAGTATAGTTTAGCGTATATGGATCAATGTATGTGTTTGTTAGCGCAAAAGTGAGTATGCAAGTGATGGTATGCCGGTACCATTGGCTATATGCGATAGTCTTTTGTGTTTTTTCTGTCCTTCGTATATATATTTGTATGCAAGTTTATTCACTAAGCGTTCGCTTACGTTTTTAGTTGTTTACCCTTTTTATAGGTGGTTCTGGAAGAAGGAACTAGTGATTAGTTGATTGAAGTATTGGACTAGAAGTTGCTAGCAGGTTGAAGGTATTATGACCATTTGTGGAAGATGGTATTTTAGTAGAAACCTAGTCGTCCTACCTCGTTCATGGCTCTTGATATATTTGTTTTGTTGGTAAAATTTGTTTGGTACCTTTTATGCAAATTCAAAGTATGTATGGTTTTATGGTTATAATCATATTTTGTTAACTCAAAAAGTGTCAAAATGGATAAATGACCTATTTGGGTGTGTATGTGAAAGTTGGTTCAAATGGATGTTATAACTATGATGTAATTGTGTCAAGTTTATGTTTGAACTCAGTAATGTTGCAATATGAAGCTTGGATTTGAGTTTGGAAAAGTTACAAGTGTAGTCAAGTGTCAAAATGAGTCATTTTGTTGTTCAACCCAGATATGTGGCATGTACAGAAAAAGTATGTGGCACATTTTGGGTTCTGTTCGGATTTGGGTAATTTGTGTGGCACATACACTATGGATGTGGCACATGAAGAGCTGAAAGTCAGAATGTGTGGCACATACAGTTTTGCATTTGCACATATTTGCTCTTATTCTGATTTTAACTCAAAAATGTGGCACATGCATATAAGCATGCGACACACCTGGGTAAAAAATAAAAATAAAAAAACAAAATCTTAGTTTTCTTTATCTAAGTCGTGTCGTTTCAAGTGGTATCAGAGCCGAGGTTTAAGAGATTTAGGTATTCCCTTATTGAGCGAATGCCTAGACTTAAACCTTAGACATGACTTGACCTTAGGTTCGGTAATTTTATATGGGACCCGAAAGAATGTTTGATGGAGTGTTACCTTATAAAATTGTTAGTATGGAAGCACAATAAGGCTGGCATTATTGCGATTGAAGTACTAACATCTTTATAATCCGGCCGCATCAAACTTTGGAACGGTCTAGTATAAAGTTGTAGGATTTGGCTTATACTCAAGGAGTAGAGTAGTAGGTTATGCGTTTGAAGTTTTGTCTACTTTTATTATAGTATGGAAGAACAACATTTCAATGAGGAAGCGGAGAATAGTCGGAAAAATCAGGAAGACCTAATCTTTTCCGAGGATAGCATGGACATCTCGGATCAAATCGGGAGAGCTTTGGAAAAATATACCCCCATCTTAATCAAAAAGCTAAATGACACTATGGAAGGAGCTATGAATAATCATATAGCTCAAATGATAAGAGATGAAGTGGCCATAAATGTTCAAAGGGAATTCGAGAAGAGGGATGGCAAAGGTAAAGACAAGAAGGATGGTGGAGAAAAGGAAGTTGAAGTGTTAGGAGAGAAGCCATACAAGAAGAAATTCACATTCAAGGACTTTGATGTATGCCATCCACCCGAGTAGCATGGTAACCGTGATCCCATTGTTTGCACAAGGTGGATATCAGAAATTGAGGGGACTTTTCGTATTAGTCAATGCCCTCCGGATCTTAAAGTTGTGTTTGCAGTGAGTATGCTTCGTGATAGCACAAAAAGATGGTGGGATAGTTTATTGACTGTAAAATGAGAAGCAACATTGACACTTGTGGAGTGGTCCGAGTTTAAGACTATGTTTTTCAAGGAGTTTAGGTTGGAGGCTGAGGTAACCAAGTTGAGAAGTAGATTTCTCAAAGATTGTCAAGGGAACTTAAGTTTGAACAAATTTCGTTCTCAATTCTTGGAAAAAACTCAATTTTGTCCGGAATTTCTAGAGAATGACCAATTGTTAAAGGAGCAATTTTACTTGAAGTTGAGAAAAAGTCCAAGGGAGAAGATAAGCTTACGTCAAATGGAGTCTTTTTCTATGTTAGTTGATGTGGCTCGAGATCACGAAATCGAGCAAACACGAGTGGATGAGGATACTACAAGAAGAAAGATTGAGGACAATGATTCACCAAACAAGAGACTTAAGCAAGTTGAAAGTTCAAGTGGAGGGTTCATAGGGAACGCCATTCCTTTTTGCCATCAATGCAAAAGGAACCATTCAGGTGTGTGCAAAGCGTCAATGAAGGGTTGTTATAATTGTGGACAGCTGGGGCATATGAGTCGGGATTGCAAAACGGAGCCGGAGAAGCCTATCATGTGCTTTAAGTGTTTCGAAGGGGGACACATGAGGAGTTCTTGTCCAACATTAACCAAAGAAGAAAGGCGAGAAGAAAGGAGAAAGGAAGTGGAAAGAAGGAATGGACTACGTGCTCACGGAAACCAACAAGGTAGGTCTTTCCAACTCACCCTAAAACAAACTAAGGATAATAATGTAGTCATAGGTACCTTTCTTGTGGATGATGTCCGTATACAAATTCTTTTAATTTTTGGAAACCAATAAATCGTTTGTTGCCCCTAGATTGGTTCATATTATTCTCGTATTGAAGCCACTTTTAGGTATCACGTTACAAGTCGAAGTTGGAGATGATAAAACGAAATTAGTGAAAGATGGGCATAATAAAGGTATCACCAAAAAAAACTCTCAATCTGACTTAAATTCCTTTCCTAATGGTAGAGATTGACGTAATATTGGGTGTGGGTTGGTTAAGTTCTTACAATGTTAAAATTGTGTGTGTAATGAGGAGGTGATGCATTTGAAGACTTCTAAGGGTGTAGATTTGGTTGACAATAGAAAGGAATGTCCTATACTCGATTGTACCTCGCTTGTGTCTGTCGTTATTTAACTCATAGGTGTCAAACCTATTTTGTTCATATTATCGATGTTGAAAAGAAATTTTCTTTAAATTTAAACTAATTCCTTTTGTTTGTGAAATTGCCGACATGTTATCCAAAGACTTGTCGAGCATTCATTCCGAACGACAAGTTGAATTTTCCATTAATTTAATTCCCGGTATTATCCCATTGTTAAATCTCTCTACCGTTTGATTCCAACGAATATAAATGTGGTAATGAAACGAGTCAAAGAATTTCTTGATAAGGAGCTACACGTTCTTCTAAGATAGATCTTTGCTCAAGTGATCATCAATTACAAGTGCGCAATGAAGACATTCCTAACACTGTTTTTCGCCCTTAGCTTAGTCATTCTAAAATTTCTATCATGCTTTCCTAGATTTATTAATACTTTTGCGACTTTCATGAATCTTAGGAATCGCGTTCGTTGGCCCATGCTTAACAAAGTCGTAATCGTTTTCCTTAATGCTATACTTATTTATATTGAAATAAACCAATCGTGAGATTCATTTATGGGAGGTGTTGAGAACCTTATGCAAGGGGAAGCTTTATGCTAAATGTCTATAGTATGAATTATGGTTAAGGGAGGTGTAACTCCGTGGTCATGTAGTCGATAATGAAGGAATCATGAGTAAAGTTGGTAAGGTTGCTTATCATTATTTAGAACTACACGATGAGCTTTCGATTGTTTACTCTATTTTCACATGTCATATCTTAGAAAGTGCCTAGTCGATAATACTACTTCTGTGCCTTTGGAAAAAATTGAAGTTGTGATCGACGTCGAAGTATCAATCAAAAATAAATCTAAATACTTTATACTAGGTAAGGTAAGTGGATATCGTTCCCACGAGGAACATCTGTGCTTATAGTCAAGTTTTAACAATTTTCGATTGGTTTTTAAAATAAAAGGAAAAAGTAATATTAATTAACAAAATAACTAAACTTAAATTACTGAAACAAAACAAAATTAAATATAGAAGTTGTAACCAATAATAAAAAGTGCATCCCTTTCGAATCCCAACAGTCACATTAATTTACTTAACAAACTTTACCGAGTATTTATTCTAAATTACATACACACAATTTTATTACTTGACAATAATAGTTTTGGGTACAACCTATATTAATTAGATGACCTGTCTTAATCCCTAAACTAGGTGGACTCGGCACAAATCATTAACTCGCAATTAGTTGTCTTACGAAAATTCAAATCAAATAATAGTGAATACATACTCAATCAGTCATATGAATTATAATCCAAAAATAACAATGTTTACATGACTGAAAGTAAAGTTCATTAAATAAAATTAACTAACAATTGTTCATCGAGAGAGATTGCAAAAACCTTAACCGGACATCGTTATCTTCAAATCACCAACCATTGATAAAGAATCCTTTGTTGCATGGTGATGTCGACTATAATTTTGTTGCTCATCCGCTTCTGTCCGTTCTACAATTCGTCCGCAGCCTCCAAAATTTGTGTCGAATAATAATGGGAGGCGGCCTAAAAGATCCCTCCGAAATTAATGCTCTGCCGAATTGTTGGTATTTTAGTGTAATTGGGTTAATTGTTTATTTAAGTCATAATAATACATCATATAAGTTTAGTGGTGCGGAGAGCACGCTCATATGATTTTATTATGATCTTAGGGGCGAAGCCCCTAAGAAACGGGGGTCCGGGGGCAGCTCCCCCGAGAGCGGGGTCCAAGGGGCAGAGCCCCTGGCTAGGGTCGAGCTTGAGGGACCAAAAATGGCAAATTCGAAACTCTTGGAAAACTGTCTGCAAAAGTTATTGGACCATTATTCTGAACATAGAAAATATATGAATTCTCTGAGAATTCTCCCTGTTTTCACACATACTCTCTCAAACAAAACACACAGAACGTTCTCAAATCTCTGATTATATCCGATTGAGTAATTTGGGGTGAACCACCGAATTGTTTTGTTCATTATTGATTACTTATCCCCAACACGAATGATATTGTGTTTGTCGAATAATGATAGGCTCCTCAAAAACACAGCTGACATAATATATATATAGCTTTTCTATCTTGAAACTCACATGAAGGTTTTCTTTTCTTCCAACCGACATAAGACTAAAACCAAGACATAATTGAGATTGGGCCTTCCTTTGTGTAACATGATTCATCGAATGGATGTGGGCTGCTGGAGCGATACACGGCCCAAATTACAACCAACACAAAAGTCCACTTGAAGCTTTTGTTGTCTTCTCCTAGTCGTACAGTTAGAATAAGCAAATAAGAACATGAAATTTTCTTTTTTTAGTCTTTGGTCCATCAGAGCACTACCAATCACAAACTAGTGATTTTACTAGAAAAAATAACTATGTCACGTTAACTTTAATATATCACCAGATTAACGCATAATTTATCCGTTTTAGCTCAAACCTGAAATACATACAACATATATTAAAGTAGGTCTATTCTAATAAAAAAAATTAATCTATAAATTCATTTTTAGACTATATAATATATATCCAATTTTGACTTATCAAGTCGACGATAATTTAAATTATGTTGGAGAAGCGTGGAAATAGTAGAAGAAAAGCTTAGAAGAGTTCAAACCAAAACGATAAGGTCGTACAAGATATTGCAGAAGCTTAGAAGAATGTCCAATTGTACTTTGGAGTCCGAGAATGATGTTCTTAGGGATTACCCGTCCTTGTATATGGCTTGGATCATGAGGTCGTGATCCATTCCAAGTAGGGGAGAGTTGTAACACCCCAAGATTTTTAGAATAAATAAATTAACCCCTTTTTGTAGTTTTGACATTAAAATAATTTCCTACTATTTTTTTTGGATATGGGGTTAATTTAGTTGGAACTTTAGCGGATAGCGGATAAAATACCCACCAATTTTGGTTAGGGCGTGGCAACTCAATAGAGTGTCAGCCATCCTCTTGGTTGTGAGTCACAATTCCATTCCCACCCAATATCTTTTCTTGAAGCTTCTTTCACTCTAATCCCAACCAAATTTCAATTTCCTCAAACAATTTAAGAAATTCTTCAAAGATTAATAATAACAATAACCTTCCTATCAACTAAGAAATTGAAAAGTAAGGGTTTTGATTGTAGTGGTAGTGGCTGAAAATTGGGAAGAAGAAGGGGAAGAAATTGTGACTTGAATCCATAATTTTATTCTTTCATTTCCTTAAGGTAAAGGTTTCCTAACCTAGTTTTAATTTTTATTAAGAATTAGGGTTCATGAGAAATCCAATTTAGGGATTTTTTGGTTGGAAGATGATTTTGTTATTATTTCTCCAAATTCTAAATACATCTTAATATATGAACATAGTGTTGAACGAATATGTTGATTTGAGTTTGTTAGTGGCCATTATGGCAAAATGAGAATTCGATAACTATACTACGAAATGGCCATATGATGACAAAAGAGATTTTAGCAAAATGATAAATAGTTGAGATTGATGATTTTAAAAGATTGAATCTTGTTAATTGAGGCTTGGAATTGAGCCAACTCAAAGAGAATGAGTTTGGGAGAATAGGAATGCTAGTGAATTGATAGTATGGCTAAGTGAGTTAGCAAATTTTGTGAATAAAGTCTTATATGCATATTGTGTTGATTTGTTAGGTTGAAAGCTTTGCACTTGTTGTGGCAATCTTGATAGTTGTTAGTCACGGAAGAGGTGAGTAAATTTGCATACTCTTATATGTACGTTGGGTCGATTACCATATGATGGTGGATTCTGTGTATGGTAATCGATTTGGCGTTAGGGCCTAATTTGAGGTCGGGACCTAAGAATCCCATGGTTGTATTAAGATGAGGCGTAAGAACCTCATTGAGTATAGTTTAGCGTATATGGATCCATGTATGTGTTGTTAGCGCAAAAGTGAGTATGCAAGTGATGGTATGCCGGTACCATTGGCTATATGCGATATTCTTTTGTGTTTTTTCTGTCCTTCGTATATATATTTGTATGCAAGTTTATTCACTAAGCATTCGCTTACTTTTTTAGTTGTTTACCCTTTTTATAGGTGGTTCCGGAAGAAAGAACTAGTGATGAGTTGATTGAAGTATTGGACTATAAGTTGCTAGCAGGTTGAAGGTATTATGACCATTTGTGGAAGATGGTATTTTGGTAGAAACCTAGTCGTCCTACCTCGTTCATGGCTCTTGATACATTTGTTTTGTTGGTAAAATTTGTTTGATACCTTTTATGCAAATTCAAAGTATTTATGGTTTTATGGTTATAATCATATTTTGTTGACTTAAAAAGTGTCAAAATGGGTAAATGACCCATTAGGGTGTGTATGTGAAAGTTGGTTCAAATGGATGTTATAACTATGATGTAATTGTGTCAAGTTTATGTTTGAACTCAGTAATTTTGCGATATGATGCTTGGAGTTTAGTTTGGAAAAGTTACAAGGTGAGTCAAGTGTCAAAATGAGTCATTTTGTTGTTCAGCCCAGATATGTGGCACGTACAGAAAAGGTATGTGGCACATTTTGGGTTCTGTTCGGATTTGGGTCATTTGTGTGGCACATACACTATAGATGTGGCACATTAAAAGTTGAAAGTCAGAATGTGTGGCACATGCTGTTTTGCATGTGGCACATATTTGCTCCTGTTCTGATTTTAACTCAAAAATGTGGCACATGCGTATAAGCACTAGTTTTGTACTCACGCGATACGGCGGGGCATAGGAAAAAAACGCTGGTTAAGTAGTGGTACCGTGTTATTACTTGAATGTATGATTCAACTCAAGTGTTTCTTAGTCCGGCTGAAAGTGCAAACCACCGTTGTTGTTTTAGAGTGTGCGTTTTTTATGTTGATTGATTATTAAATTCACTAACGCATGTGTGTTTTTTTGGTATACTATGTGAGCAACTGCAGGGAAGGGAAGGGACACACATAAGGTTTTTTTTAAGGTTTTTTTGGAATTTCAGGGATAAAGTGTTTGATGGTAGTATAGATTAAAAGGATAAATTAGAGATTTCAGAGGTAGAGTGTTAAATTTTAAGGGGGAGTTTGTTTATATAGATAGTACAGATGTGGCACACCTGGGTAAAAAAAATTTTTAAATAAAATAAAAAATAAAATCTTAGTTTTTCTTTATCCGAGTCGTGTCGTTTCACTCCTACTATTATATTCAAATCTTGTTGTCACTCATTAACATCAAACCCAGGTCTTCAAAAATAAAATAAAATAACTCAAATCCAATCATATATCATATATATTGTAATACCTCAAATATTTGAAGGTAAAAGAAATTAACCCTACTCATGATTTGGAGTTAGCAGCGGTGGTCTTTGCTTTAAAAATTTGGCGCCATTATCTCTATAGAGTCAAGTTTACCATCTATTCCGATCATAAAAGCCTCAAATACTTCTTTGAACAATGAGATCTCAATAATCGCCAAAGAAGATGGTTATATCTTTTGAAAGATTATGACTGTGAGATCTTGTACCATCCCGTAAAGGCTAATGTTGTGGCGGACGCCTTGAGTCGGAAGATTTCTCATCATGCTTTAGTTGTTTCTCCCCTATGGGTCTTGATCACCAACGATTTCTTCGATCAAGTTAAAGAAGCTCAAGAAAAGGCCTTGCAACGAGATCCCAAGAGAGAAAGAATTCAAGGCCAAATGCAATATTTCACTAAGGATTCTTGTGGCCTTACTTTACGTTTTGGGAGGATTTGGATCCCATTCTCTTGTGAGTTGAAGCAAGTTCTCCTTGATGAGGCTCACAAATCCAAGTATTCCATTCAACCCGGTGCCACAAAGATGTACCATGATTTAAAAGTGGAGTATTGGTGGCCCGGAATGAAACGTGATGTGGTGAAGTACGTTGAGAAATGTTTGACTTGCGCACAAGTGAAGGTGGAGCATCAAAAGCCTTATGGTATGATGCAACCGTTGGAAATTCCCAAATGGAAGTGGGAAGAGATCACCATGGATTTCATCACAAAATTGCCCAAGACCCCTAGAAATCAATTTGATACAATATGGGTGATAGTTGATAGACTAACCAAGAGTACCTTGTTTCTTCCTATCCGAGAGGAATCATCATCCGAAGTGTTGCTAAAGATCTACGTGAAAGAAGTCGTAGCTAGACATGGAGTTCCTATCTCCATCGTTTCGGATAGAGACACTCGTTTCACTTCTCACTTTTGGCGGAAATTTCATGAAGACATGGGTACCAAGCTCAAGCTTAGCACCGCTTATCACCCACAAATGGATGGTCAAAGTGAAAGAACTATCCAAATGCTTGAGGACATGCTTCGGGCATGTATAATCGATTTTGGAGGCACTTGGGATCTTCACTTGCCTTTGGTAGAATTCTCATACAACAATAGCTATCATTCTAGTATTCAAATGCCACCGTATGAGATGTTATATGGAAGAAAGTGTCGATCTCCAATTTGTTGGGGAGAAGTAGGCCAAAGAGAAAATAAGGGGCACAGAAGTAGTGTTGAAAACCATTGAAAAGATTGATGTGATCAAGGAAAGACTTAAGGCGGCTTAGGATCGGCAAAAGTCTTATGCGGATAAAAGGAGAAGACCGATTGAATTTCAAGTAGGTGATCGTTTTTTTTTTGAAAGTTTCACCTTGGAAAGGCGTTCTACGATTTAGGAAACGTGGAAAATTGAGTCCTCGTTTTATTGGTCCATTCAAGATTATGGCTAAAGTTGGCAAAGTTGCATACCGTTTGGAGTTACCGGAAGAGTTATCGGGAATTCACCCTACTTTTCATGTGTCACATCTTAGAAAATGTCTTGCCGACGAGTCTTTCTATGTGCCATTGAATGAGATTGAGGTCGATAATAAGTTGAATTATATTGAGGAGTCGATTGCCATAGTCGAGGAAGAGCTTAGAAGAGAACAAAATAAGACGGTGAGAACTTACAAGATATTGTGGAAGCATGGTAGGATGTCCGATTGTACATGGGAATCCGAGCATGATGTGCTAGTTTATTATCCGTCTTTGCATTTGGCTTGGATCACGAGGCCGTGATCCGTTCCAAGTGGGGGAGAGTTGTAATACCCCAAATATTTTAAGGTAAAAGAAATTAACCCTTTTTCATAGTTTTGACATTAAATTAATTTCCTAGTATTTTATTTTTGGATATGAGGTTAATTTAGTTGGAACTTTAACGGATAGCGGGTAAAATCTCACAAAAGGTGGGATGGGTCATGGCATCTCCAAAGAGTGCCAGCCATCCTTTTGGCTTGTGAGTCACTTCCCACCCTCTTTTTCTCTATCTTTTCATGCATTCCTTCCCATTTCTTTCAAAATTAAAGCTCAATTCCTTCAATTCAAGATATAAACTACCATAATAACCATCACCAATAATCCTTATCAAGCAATTTGAAGAGTTAGGGTTTGTGGGTGTTGAGGTTTGGCTGAAAATCCTAAGGAATTTGGGGGAGAAGAAATTGTAAATTAAAGTCTTGAATTAGTTCTTGGAAGATTGAGGTATTGAATTTCCTTAACCTAGTTTTATCTCCTTTTTCTCTTGAATTTAGGGTTCTTGGAGATTTCCAATTTGGGGTTTTTTGCTAGAAATTTATTATGGATGGATTTTTCCCAATTCCTTAGCTAACCTAGTGTCATTGAGTTATTTGATGTGTTTGATTATGAAATTGATAAGTTCTTGTGATAATTTAAGTTTATAAGAAAAGATGAGTTTTTCTAGTTATTGAAATAGTGATGAAAATGGTAGGTTGAACTACCTTTTTGTAATTGTGGGTAATGAAAGTAACTCAATGACAAATGGGTTGGGTTGGGCTTGGAAAGGCTAGTGATTTAGTATGACTAGGTTGAGCTAGTCAAGTTGTGAATGAAAGCTTATCCATTTTATGGTATGATCATAGGTTGAGCTTGTTGAGGATTATTGTTTAGCTTTGTTGTCTTTGTTGCGGAGGAGGTGAGTATATTTGCATACCTTTGTGTATACGTTGTGTCAAATACCATGAGATGTGAATGTTCCAAGCATGGTAATTAATTTGGTGTTTAGCCCATGTGGGGCATAGTTTATGAGGCCTAAGAACCTCCGGGGCCTAAGAACCCCGATAGTTGATCGATTGAGGCCTAAGAACCCCGATAGATGATCATGATTATGTTGTTTAGCTTATATGGATCCATATATGTATTGTTAGTGTACAAGGTGCATATGTAAATGTGACATGATGATGCCATAGGTTACATGTAAAAGTCCTTGTACTTTGCCCTCCTTCATATTCATAAATGTATGCAAGTATATTCACTAAGCCTTTGCTTATATTTTAGTTGTTTACACTCTTATAGGTAGTTCCGGAAGAAGGAACTAGTGTTGTTGATCTGAAGAAAGTTGATTTAGAGCTTGAAGTAACTTTTGGAAGTTCTTGAAGGTATTTAGGTCATCTTTGGATGGATGACAATCTTTTGGTGTAGATACCTAGTTGTCCCTCTCCTTTGGCTCATGGTACATTTTGATTTGGGGTCATGTTTCGGTAATATTTTTGTAAATGTCCAGGTTGTAAAGTCTCTGAAAAATTAGTATTGTTGTTTATGGGCGAAAATGTTGCCAAAACGGGTAAATGACCCGTTAGGGTTGTTCTTGGATTTGTGAAACTAGTTATATTGTAATTGGGTTTGAAATGCATCTACTTTGTCGTTGGAAACCTTTGCAAAGTGTTTTGAGAAGTTCGTTTTGACATTCGAAGGTTGCAAGTTGGATCAAGTGTTAAGTTGATGTTAGGGTTGCTGGTTAGGTCTCCCACTGCGGGGCAGTGGGGGTGGTTTTGCCCACTGCGGCGCAGTGGGAATCCTCAGATCATTTTTGGTTTCCTCCCACTGCGGCGCAGTGGGGGTGTGCCAAGCCCACTGCGGCGCAGTGGGGCTTTGTTCCTTTCTTTGCCGAGGCTTTCCACTGCGGCGCAGTGGGATATATATATATATATATATAAAATTGCGTTTTCGGATTTATCGAGTCTAGTCCTTTCATATACATATATCACCAAATATGGATATTATTATTGGCGGACAATGACATAGACTTTTAAAAAGATGATATGGATTACACATATATATGACAATTTATTTTTATCCAAACAAATAAATATAATTTTGAAAAAGTAATATAAATACACTCATCATTCAAATTTAGATCTGGAATAGTATTATAAATCTGGAAAGAAATATAAATATGGAATAGAATTATCAACAAAGTAATATATATATATATATATATATATATGGAAAAGGATTAATTCAAATCAAGATCTAAGACCATGACCGGCGGTCGTGGACTCCGGCCAGTAGACCAGTCACCGGAAGACCAAAGGCTCATGGTGGATCGTAATAATGATGTTGTTGTTGCTACTCATGTTTCAGAATATAGTTAAGAAAACAATATGTAAGTGTTCAACACTTAAGCTTAGGTACCTAACAACCTTATATTCTCATTCCCCTATATGTATATATAGTGAAAAATTAAATTTTAAGAACCATTGTGAATTTATCATCGCACTTCAAAGTTTTAATCAATGGCTAAAATTTGCATTATTGTAAATAATTAAAGGACTATTAGTGTAAAATATTAACAAAAAGGGCTTTGTATGAATTATATATAAAAAAAAACCCGTCCACTCCTACTAGTAAATATCGTTCCTTCCTTCAAATATATATGTGAGTTTTACAAATTAAACTCCAAACCCTAAATAAATATTCGAAATTCATCATGAGACGGTGGCTTTAATTCTTAGTCATACAACTCACAATTCGTTTATCAAATCCTTAGCAACTACAAATTTATTGGTCGATCAATTTAAAACCCACTACAAAAGTTTCAATGTTTCATCCGGTTATTACAAATTGTGGCTTGAAAGTTTCAATTAATTCATCCGAGTGTTTACTTCATCAAAGTGATTTTTTAATTGTTTTTCTTGAATTGTGGTTGGTTCCCATCGTCTGCTCAATTTGCAATTCATTTTTCACCATCAAAATCGTATCGCGACATGTTTTCTTGGATGTGAATGGAATTATGGGCTACTGTGATATTTCCAAATTCTGATTGTTTTTGTAAATAAACGTTGTTATGATCATATGTATGCAAACCGTATTATATATGTAAATGAATGTTTCATGAGATAGTTTGTGATCAAATGTACATGAGTAGTCATATGAACACATTTATGCAATTATATATATTGTAAATGATCATTTGATAAAATTATTTGGAGCATATGTATACAAGATGGTTAATGTAAAAACATGTTTCCTGATCAATGTTTTTGTTTTTGTTTTTGTTTTTGATCACATGTGTATGAACGTTCATATGAGATGTATGCAAAAATCAAAAAATTTGATAGTATGAACATAAAATATGGGAAAATTTTCAAAAAAAAAATGCACATGTGATTTCATTAATAAAAGATGAAATATTAAAATACCAAAATGCACCAAATGAAAAGAGTTCCTAAAAATTCTTACTTTTTTAGGGGTTCTTAATATATATATGTGTGTGTGTGTGTTGGGGACTTGGAGGTTGGTTGGGGGAAATCTGGGTTTTTGTTGATGAGAGAGAACCAGACTCTTGAATATAAGAGTAGAAGAGAGAAGCATAAATGAAGATTTAGTTAACTATGTACAAAGTTGAAAGTTTGTTGGTCATGCACATTAATATTTCAGTTTAATGGGCAACCATGTACAAAAGAAAAATACATTAATATAATGTTAAATCTTTAATTTATAGAATGTGTTTTTAAAAATATCTAAATAATTAAAAAGTAAAATGAGTGTATTGAATGTATAGACATTGAGAATGAATGAGAGGAAATGTATTGTAAATGTATTTGAAGGGGGATTTTGCTGATTTGACGTTGAGTTGACAATATATTGGAGTGTATTGGAAAAGAGTTTGGGAGTGCTCTTATATTTATGTTTTGCTCAAAAAATCTTTCGGATGTTTGGACAACAAGGGCGTGTCTGGTTCATGAAATGTTTTGGAAGGAATTGAATATACCAAAGGAATTGGATTTGAATGAATAGAATTTAACGAAATGTTTTTGATTTTCTGAAAATTCAAGAGACGAAAGGAATGAAATTCTTTCCTCAATTCCCAATGAATGGAGATTCCATCAAATGATGGAATGTTTAAATTCATACGGAATGAGATTCCTCCTCCCTTGAACAACCAAACGCACTAAAGAATGGAATTTAATTCTAATTTTATCAGATTGCATCAAATTCTGTGAACCAAACGTAACTTTAGAGATCTAGATTTTGAAAGAAAAGAAAGACAACTATAAGTAATGTAGCGCGTACGCTCAAACCAATTTGTTTATATTGATATAAGTGCTACAAGGATCCTAGTCTGAGGCTACTATCCTTTGCAGTTTGAGATGTATTTGAGTTACGATTTGAGTCTATACTTATGAAAACAAAAGATAGGATAGTGGTTCCCATTTCTCAATTGTCAAGTTCTATACTTAATTAACCAATTGTTACTTTGTTATTGTGGGTTTTATAAGTGTATATATTGATTGTGCAAACTATGAGGCCAGAGTATATCGCGTCGTTTACTTTTATTTTTATTTTTTGTTTTCTTTTGCATCTTACCGATGATCTTTATTTTCCCAAAGTTACTTAGACTTAAAAAGTGCTTACTTGGCTTTTTTTTATTTTTATCTTTTTTGCATTTATTGTTTTCATAATATTATTGTTTTAAAAGACAACAACGAATAAGTGTCTAATATCCCATATGGATACATTCATTCCGGTTAGACTTTTGGCAACATCCTAAATAGTTTGTTTCCCATGTATTAAATGATATAATGTTGTTAAGACTGACTCATCACATTTATATGCACACGTTACCCCAATAAGAGATAATACATTCATCTTCTATATATCACTCCCGTTATCGTCGTCGTAATAACCTGCTAGTAGTATATAAAATACTCCATAAAATATCCCATAGTATCAGATTTATATATATATTTGACTTATAATTAATCAACATCAGTGAGTAGTAACATGTGCACGTGTTTGTGTTGGAAAATAATTCCGATTTTAAATTTAAATATGGCTTTGAAAGTTGCATGACTGCATCTGTATTAAATTAGACGAGCATGATATCCATGCAATGTGACGGTAGTGACGGGGAAGGTGGTCTAATGGTATCAGTGATGGTACTATTCGTGGTGGTGGCGGTGTTAAGTGGTGTAGGTTGATGTAATTGTGATAGTGAAAATTTTTAGAAGATAATGGATTAAAGTGTTAATTTTTAAAATAAAGGTTTAAAGTGTAAATTAATTAATTAAGGACTAAACATGAAAAGTTAAGGACAAGTCTAGTAATTCAAAGATAGAATTATCTAAGATAGAAATGGGGTTTTTATTTTGTAAAGGAATATAGATATATATGTACCATTTATCCAAACGAAGTGGCAATCCTAAGTCCTAACCATCCTTTTGAAATATATACTTGCTCTATATTTAGTAGATTAAAATTTTCAAATTTTAACTTTTTCAACTTTAAACTCAAACAATTTTGATTATGTTAATATTGATAAAAGTTATATGAATTGATTGTAAGTAATAATATTTAATGAAAATTATATAAATTGATTGTCAGATAAAAGTATTTTCATTAGTATAACTTTCATCAAAATTAAAAAAAATATTTAAAGTCAACGTTTCCAAATAAAGACTTTGAATAAGATAATTATAATGAGACAAAAATAATATTAAAATAGTGGGATTTTTTATTCCCAAATTAATGTATTGGAAAAATTTATTCACGAAAATAATATCACTTAAAAATATTTATCATAATTTATTATATCCTACTTAACATTATAACTTTTTTTAGAGCGCCATTCTATCCGACTCGTATACCTAAATTACACATATGTATGGTATGAAATTCAGAATTTTTGAAAACCTCTATTAATTCATCCCATAAATGTGGAAAGTGTGACTCGAACTCATGAATACCCTATTAATCGAGTTGTTTTATAGTGTTTACCCTCATTTCCATACATTGTGATGATGTGAACAAATATCATCCAATTAATACGAATAGTTCATGAAAACAACTTATGTTTCAATGTAAAACAGCCATAAGGATTGTTAGAATATACGTAAGCAAATCACTCATCAACTATAATATAATATTGTGTATATATATATATATATATATATATGAAGGGAAAAGGGAATATAAGGTTGTCTGTCATTTAAGCTTAGGTGTGAAATCCTTCACATACTAATATTTTATTATTTCTTGTTTAATGAATAAATGCATGAGCTCCATGATTTTTATGGATTAAAAAAAATAATATGTGAGCTCCAACTATAATATAATATTGTGTATATATATATATATGAAGGGAAAAGGGAATATAAGGTTGTCTGTCATTTAAGCTTAGGTGTGAAATCCTTCACATACTAATATTTTATTATTTCTTGTTTAATGAATAAATGCATGAGCTCCATGATTTTTATGGATTAAAAAAAACAATATGTGAGTGTTCCACACCTAAGCTTAAATACCCAACAGCCTTATATTATCATCCCATATATATGAATTAGTATGGTATTCAACTATCCTAAAACGTTTATAGGATTGTTATATAGATGCTCTCATGCTCATAGTAGATTAGTATCCTTTTAAAAAATATATAAATATAATGGAAAGTTGGCACATCGTGTTACACAAGATTTTTGAAAATAGTTTATATATAATACAAGTTGGCATGGGTTACACGAGAATTATAACATTGTTTTTTCTTGAAGATCTTATTGGAGATTATGAATCAATTAAATTAAATGGTGCTATACATGTGCATGTGTTATTAATTACACAAGAACCTGTTCTTTGTAACTATTAAATATCATATCATTATAATTATCTTATTCTATTATCACGATACTCGCAAAAATGTAACGGTAGTCGTTACGGGAACACTATCGTGATGAGGACGATTGTTGGTATTAGTGACGACATCGAGTGGTGTAAATGATTGATGATAATGTAACTCATGTAAGGAATTTTTGAAAATAGATATTTATCTTCTGAATCAATTAATATTAGATGGTGTTATAGAGAGTTTTTCCCGAAGCAATAGTGTGGGTAAACTTATTTACTATATTAGTATAGTTTCAAAAATATATATCAAATTATTATATTTTAAAGAAATCTTTTTTTTTTAGTTTCTGTAACACCCCAAAGATTTTAAGGTAAAAGAAATTGACCAATTTTCATAGTTTTGACATTAAATTAATTTCTTAGTATTTTCTTTTTGGATATGGAGTAAATCTAGTTGGAACTTTAAGGGATAGCGGGTAAAATACCCACAAATTTAGAAGTGGGTCGTGACACCCATAGAGAGTGCCAGCCACATACATTTTCCTTACTCATACTTCCACTATTTTCTTCTTCTTTTCCTCATGCAATTCCATCTCTTTCTTTCAAAATCAAAAGCTTAACTCTCTCTAATTCTTCAAGTGAAATCATTATACTAAACATCACCATCATATAATTTTCATTCAAGAATCTAAAAGTTAGGGTTTGAGTAGAGAAGGGTGGTGGTGGCCGAAATTTTAAGGGAAAAAAAGAATAAGGAGAATTTCCAATTTAAGGCTTGAATTTAACTTCTCTTGTTGAGGTATTGATATCCCCTAATTTAATTTTCATCTTCCTTTTGAATTTAGGGTTCATGGAGTGAACCAAATTGGGGGTTTTTGCTAGGAAATGAATTGTGGTTAATTTTTCCCCAATTCCTTAGTTAACCTAGTTGTCATTGAGTTATATAATGTGTTTGATTTTTAAATAGATGAGTTCAATGTGATAAATTGAGTTTGTAAGAAAAGATGAATTTGCTAGTTATTAAAATGTGGATGAAAATGGTAGGATTAATGTTATTGTTATAGATTAAAGTAACTCAATGACAAATGGGTTGGGTTTTGGGTTTAAAAAAGCTAGTGATTAAGTATGACTAGGTTGAGCTAGTCAAGTTGTGAATGTAAGCTTATGCATTTTATGATATGATTATAGGTTGAAGCTTGCTTGTGCTTATTCGTTTTAGCATTGTTGTCCTTTTTGCGGAGGAGGTGAGTATATTTGCATACCTTTATTTATATGTTGGATCAATTGACCACATCATGTTGAAGCCTTTTGTCCATGGTGGTTTTTACCATTTCATGTTGAAGTTTGTAGATCCATGTGTGGTAATTGATGTGACATGAGCCCATGTGGGGCATTGTGATTATGAGGCCTAAGAACCTCCGGGGCCTAAGAATCCCGATAATTGTTATGTTGTGAGGCCTAAGAACCTCCAGGGCCTAAGAATCCCGATAGATATGATTGTTTAGCTTATATGGATCCATATATGTGTTGTTAGTGTGCAAGGTGAATATGTAAATATGAAATGATGATGTCATAGGTTATATGTAAAAGTCCTTGTACTTTTCCCTCCTTCGTATTCGTAAATGTATGCAAGTATATTCACTAAGCCTTTGCTTATATTTTAGTTGTTTACCCTTTTATAGGTAGTTCCGGAAGAAGGAACTAGTATTGACGGTTGGAAAGTGTTGATCTAGAGCTTGAAGTAAAGTTTTTGCAAGATTTAAGGTATTTGGGTCATTTATGGAAGAATGACGAACTTTTGGTTAGAGGCTTAGTTTTCCCTCCTCTCTTGGCTCTTGGTACATAATGTTTTGATGTCTTACTACCATTATATTTCTGTAAATGGTCAAGTGCAAGTTCTTTTGGAAAGTTGTATAATTGAGTTTTGGGCAAAAATTGTGTCAAAATGGGTAAATGACCCATTTGATGGTGTTCATGGTTTTTGAAGTTGGATGATGTTGTAAACCTGTTTAAGATGTGTCTATGTTGTTCTTGGTAACCTTTGAAATGTGTTTAATGAAGTTCATATTGATTTGTGAAGGTTGCAAGTTTGTTCAAGTGTTGAAATGATTTAGGGTTGCTGATCAGGTGGCTCACTGCGACGCAGTGGGGTGGTTTTGCCCACTGCGGCTTAGTGGAATCCCACGTAAAGTTTTGGTTTTTCCCACTGCGGCGCAGTGGGGTAGTTTCCCTTTTTGGTTCCGAGCCTTTCCACTGTGGCGCAGTGGGGTAATTTAAAAAAAAAGAAAAAAAAAGTATTTGTAATTTCGGTTTATCGAGTTCAGTCCTTTCAGTTTCTTTTGTTAATTAAATAAAATTCATATATAATTTCATCACTTTTTTCTTTAAACTCAAGACCTATCTTGTATAACTTATATATAAACAAGAAAAAATATATATATATATATAAAGGATACACAAACAAATAAGATGTCTATAAAAAGTGGAACACTAATTCAATGCTTTCTATTTTTTGTTAATTCCGGTACAACACGAAACGATACACTTAATTAAAACGAACAATATCATAACTTAATCAATATGAAAGTAAGAAAAAATGTATGAAAATTAACTTCATATAAATATTGATTTCATTTTACTTTTTTTTTTAACTTTAGTTAATAAAAAGAAAAACAAAAAGTGTATGACCAATATCATAACTTAATCAATATGAAAGCTAAAGAACAAACATATGAAAATTAACTCCATATAAATATTAATTCCAGTTTACCTTTTTTTTCAACTTTAGTTAAATATAAAAAGAAAAACAAAAACTGTAAGCCATTTTTATTAAATAAATATTAAAAAAATAGAGGATTAATAAAAATGTGGTATTAGGCTAAAGAATGGGGGATTAAGGATGTCAAGTGTACCCCCAACCCCCTCTTTTAATTATATTATATAGATAAATTTTTTTCTTGTTATTCTTTTATCTTCCCCTCATCATGCGAAATAGATAAACCTTTTTTATCTTATATCATCAGGGTAATGATTCATCAACCCACTGTTTTATTTTTCTGAAGTAACAACGGGAGAATTCAACCTGGAAGTGCCACTCCCGCTGCCAACTTTGTTGTAGAACGACCATGCGAAGGGATACAGATAGGCTGCCCTCTCACACTTAGGCCATTGACATAAAAAAAAATTAATGGACAATATGTCTATAGATAGATTCCGCCGAAAAGAAAAACCAATTTGAACGACCATTCCTTCAAAATGGATTTTAAATAAAATAACTTATAATCCGCGTGAAATGCGTGAGAAATATATATAAATAGTTAAATTTATATATATAAAAAGCTGGCAGAAAAAATAAAAACTAAAAAAATATAAAAAGCTAAGAAAATAAAAAATGTACCGTAATGAGGAAAAATATTTTCTTTGCTACCTTATTATTTTGTATATTAGATTTATCTTATATTTTAATAATCTTTTACAGAAAAATCTAATTAGAATATGAAAGATCGATCATCATCATCACATTAAAAAATCAAAAACCCTCACTAAAATATGGATCGAAGTTAAAAAAAAATTGTTTCAAAGAGCGTTTCTCATCTTGCTATTTTATTAAAATATAGGATATGATTTTTGTAAAAAGTTGTTTGATCGCACTTAAAATGCTTGTAATATATATTATAAAAAAAATTAATGGAAAGTTGCAAAAGGTCGAAATGTAAGAGTGTTTGAAAAAAATAGTGAAAGTTGAAAGACTAAAAACGTCTTTGACTAAAAGTTTAGTCAAAGGTGACTAAAAGGGTTCTCTTTTAATATATATAAAAGATGGGAAATGATAAACATAGCCTTTGGGGTTATGTTTAATACGTTATTACATGAATAAAAGGTTGTACATTAGATATCAATCCGGAGGTGGTTATCTTCAATGTGCAAGTAATTTATGCATGTAATAACGTATTAAACATAGCTTCAAGGATTGTGTTTATTATTTCCCTAAATTTAAAAGTAATGAATTTATTTATGTATTTTGTTTGATTAACAAGATAAATTTTGTACAGATGCAAATATATTCATAAACAAATGAGTAGAGAAAAGGAAAGAAATGAATTTTTTAAAAATTATACTAAAATGATAAATATTTTTGAAATTATACTAATTTGATAAATAAGTTTACATATTATACTAGTTTGAAAAAAGAAAAAAAACTCTGCTATACATGTGGCTCGACCAACTAAGATCCACCTCCACAAATTTAAAAAATTTTAGTTTCAACTAAAGATTATCTTTCGATTAATGTCGTATAACTAGAGGTTCAAATACCACATTTATGATGAGAATTTTTTGATTATTTGTGACGAGTTAATGCACAAGAATTCTTGCAAAATCTTCTATTTTATATATTCATTAGGGAATAGATTATTTAGCTCATTGTGAATGTTAAAAACAAATTCTTATTAATTTTATATACAACCACTAGCCATAGTATAATATGAAATTAAAAATATTTTGTAATCTTTCTATAATATTTTTTTTAATTAATTCATTAAAATTAAGTGTGAGTTAGTATCTACTTGTATTTTTTTTACTTAAAATAGATAAAACATATCCGTTAATATATAAGCAAAAGAGAAAAAAAGAAGCAAAATCAATTAACTTAACTAACACATTACCGTATAATACGGCGGTTTTTGTGGCGACAATGGTGTGGTGGTTAGGGATGCTTGTTGGTGGTAGTAACGGCACCGAGTGATGTTAGATAACTGATGTAAAAGTAATTGATTTAAAGGGTTAATGTGAATATTTTTTTTAAAAAAAGCTGGTAGTATTATATACTCATTAGAGATATTTTAGTAATTTTTCATCATATAACTTTCAACATGATGCTATTTTCTTTATTATATATTATAGAATTATAGATATACATCATGATCTTAAAATTACAGAAAGTTAGAATACCAAATATGTAAGAAAGTCAGATTGAAGCACAACAGTCAAACATGAAAATCATTACGGTTTTTCTTAAACTTTTTTTCTTTTTTCTTTTGAACAGAGTTTTTTATTGACTATGAACTCTACATTTCAAAACAATATAAGTTCAAATAGACTCATATTAACTAGACTTTTTGAAAACAAAAAACTTAAAATATACTAATGATGTGATGTTACGGAAAAAAATATACTAACTTAGTAACTTACATACAAACTAAAAGATAGAGAAAGATGTGATGCCCAATCTGTTCGGACCGACCGAAGACTGTACTTTATTTATTCTCCGAATGTTCAGTGTCTTCTACAGTTATTTCTCGTATTTCAATTTGGCTAGACCTGGAGTGTATTGCTTCTATTCATCCTGGCTTCGGTTATTGATTTGGTGGATAATGCTCAATTGAAGTTCATTGCTAAAGAGTTGGTGTTATCGGTTATGTTTACGGCGTGGTGGTACATATGGCACATAAGGAATTCAATTGCGTTTAAGTCCTCTACTATTTCAATATGCGATAGTTTTGATTATATTCGTTCCTATTCTTTAATTCGTAAGTGTAGAGGAATCGCAAAACAAGTATTAGATGGGATGATTGGTTATCAAATTCCCTTTTGACATTTATAGAGAGCTCGTCTTGAGCTATCTTTATTTCATTTATGATATAAATTCGGCGATTCAAAAAAAAAAAAAAGATAGAGAAAGAAAAGAAAAAAACTCACCCGATATTCCAAAAATGTTTGTTCGTTTATCAAGATATAGAGATATAAAGATTCAGTGTTTATAGAAATACAAATAAGTAGATGAGAGAATAAACAAGAATGTGCAATTACCATAAATGAAACTTAGTTTTATTGAACATGTGACTTTTCTTAACTTGACATGTGTATTTACTTGGGTTATTATCATTTACATTATTGCAGATCTTTTATAAATGATTTCTAATTTGATTTCTAAAACGTAGCTCGACCTACTAAGCGATTTGTTATATTTTAGACGAGCTTTAAATACTTTAGACGAGCTGCTCGACCATCTTTTTCTTCTTTTAACTAAAAATTATCTTTCGATTAATGTCTTGTAACTACAAGTTTCACATACCTCATTTATGATGATAAATTTTTGATTATATGTGACGAATTAATGCACAAGGATTCTTGCAAAACCTTTTATTTTGTATATTAATATTAATTAGGGAATAGATTATTTAGGTTATTGTAAATGTTAAAATAAATTCTTGAGAACTTTATATACGACAACTAGCCATACGTATAATATGAAATTAGATACATTTTTTAATCATTCTATAATATTTTTTAAATAATTCATAAATTCAAGTGTTCGTTTATGAGTTATTATCTAATTCTATTTTCTTTTATTATGATGTTACCGTTCAAAGGATGGATTTTAATCTAGTTTGTTACTATGAGTGTGTTTGGTAGGTAGCTTTTAGGTTCTTTTAAAAGCTTCAAGTTTTAAGATTTTAGGAAAAAGCTCTTATTCAATAAAAAGCTTCGTTTGGTTGAAGAAGCTTCAAACTTTTAAATTTGGATAAAAAACCTCTATTTGAAATGCTAACATGACAAACGTTTAACACTAACTAGAAGCTTTTAACGGAGGAAATTACATAAATAACCCTCCTATAATTATGTATCCTGATCGCAGTGAAGATAATGAAATACTTTTAAAATTACATAATGGCATTAAAGTTTTTGTTTTACCAGAAGGATGCCCGCGCGTTGCAGCGATAACGGTTTATAATGAGTGAAATGCCGTAACGATAATACAAGTTGTTTAGGTTATTTTCATGAGATGCGGCGATGATGCATCTAAGCATGGTTATCACTCTAAATAAGTCGAGTATTAGATGAGAAAAATAATAAGGTGCAAAATTAATAAATATATCTGTTAGGGTTATTTCGGTGTAGTTTGGAGATATTAAAAAAAATGTTAAATTTTCTAAAGATACAAAGGCTAGTTTGTTTTATAAGGGATTATAAGATATGAATTTTATATATTCATATATAAAAATCATGTGTGTCATAGGAATCCAATTGTTACCAATGTATGGAACTTCATCATTTTGATTTTTTTTTCTCCCTTTAATAAATATATGTAAGAATCAAGTATGTATAGCCATATTTATAATATTTATTTATATAATATATGGGAAACATATTAGGTCCTATTCATTTAATAATAAACTAGAGTGACGCAATACAGTAATGTGTGGGTAGTACACTAATGGTGGGGTAGTGATGGCAGAGGTGGTGGCGGTAGCGGTGGCGGTGGTGAGGACGACAGTAGTGGGGGCGACAATGGGGATGACGGTGAGGGAGGTGATGATGGTGAATGTAAAAATTGATGTTAAAAGTAGTAGTGTAGTCATTTAAGTGTTAAGGGATCTATATTGTAAGTTATTTCATTAAAAGTGTTAGGTCAAGTTTTTGCTGAAAACTGGAGCGTCTCCAGTTGCATCTGGAGACCAGAAGATTTATCCAGAAATATTAGAAGTCAGTTGTAATTTACAGTTAATGCAACTAACAACTTCCTCCAGTTGAGATTTGATCAGACTTGAAGACATTCCAATTGAAGTCGAAGACAACAATTGGAAGATAGAGAATGACAATGACAGTAAAGCCCAGTTCACATTCTATTCGGATAGAAACCGGAGATTATCAGTTTAAAGCATTTACAACGCTTTACACTGATTACGAGAAAGACCTTTTTGCTTTATGTACCTTTATCCGGAAAACATCTGTCTATGATTAAAGTACAAAAGTTCATAAAGCAGGTAGGATAAAGTGACTTTATGTCTTACTTTATCTAGCATTTCAAAGAATTTCAAAATACATCCTTAAATGCTCTCAACCATATTTGTACGACAAAGTTGGAATCCCAATGTCAACTTCAACTTTGCCTATAAATAGAGGTCTTTGCATAACAAGAATACAACTTTTGCATATTCAGACTTTGCAATATTCTTAGTGAACTTGTGCAATATTCTCTCAATCACTAAAAGAAACACTTCACAACTTTAAGTGTTTCGATTGTATAAGAGATTTTCCAAGTATATATCATTTTTATTTCATAGGTTGTTAGGATATTTACATTCGTGTATTATCTTGGTTCCGCAACAACCTTGTATTTTATATAAAGTTAATAAATAAAATACACTTGAAAATAACAACTTGGTCTCACCACATTTACTTTATTGTATTTACATATTGCATTGTCTTTACTTATTTAATATTGTCACCTTAATAAGTAACTTCTAGATTAACCTGGTATACTACACACTGCAACTGGTCACGTCCAGATACAGTGAGTGTATTGTAACGTATCTCACAATTGACATAGAGGTGTCTTTAGTAACCATCTTTAATTAGTTGGGACTTACAAAAAAGTATTATAAGTATATTAGATGGAGATGTTTAAATTAGTAAATAAAGAAGAAGGGTATTTTTGGTTTTTCAAAGACAGAAGTTTAAGGGGGAAAAATGATTTTTTTTGTATTAGATAGTATAGAAAATATATAATCTATTGAGTCGATAAAATATTTAATCAAATTTGGAAATTTTAAATGTCATTCATATTTATTTCTATAAAATTATTTTACTAATATGCATTTGCTAACTCCAATTTCCATTATTAATTCTTTCATTCATCAATGGAGATTTTTTTTAAAGGTGAACTTCGCTTGAAATTTCGTATCGCGATTTGAAAGCGAGAGGTCTAGTATACGTTGTCTTAATCGGGTCCGCACTAGAGAGCTCCCTCGAAGTATAAATGCTTATTTCAAATACCCAATAGGGAGAAAAGTCCCTATTAATCCATTCGAAGGCACGACAATTAATAGGGGTAAACCCTGTCCTCTCAGACTTGAACCTGGTATTACCCAATTCAAGTCCACATAGAAGGACTACTTATATTTCAAATACCCAATGGCGGGAACTACAAACCACTACACCAACTCATCAATGATGATCCATGGAGATTGAGTTAACGAGAATCTATCAGTATATGATTTGGGCTACAAGTAAATATTTTTTTAATTTTATTTAAAGTTTCTTTTTCTATTAATTGATTTTGCTATTAAGTCTTAAATATTTTAATTAAAGTTTTTTATTATAATGTTATCGTTCAACGAACGAGTTTAATTTAGTACCTATCCATACTTCTATACTCTATTATAAAAAGTATAGCCCCATGTTGAAAGTTACATGAGAAAAGTCTCTAAAATACTCTCAATGATTATATTACACCATTAGTCTTTTATCTTTTAAAATATTTACATTAACCTTACATCAATTATCTACACTACTCGATGCTGCCTCTACCACAAACAGTCGTCCCCCACCACCACATTGTGGCCGCCATGAATACCGTCACATTGTGTGTATCGTGCTAGTTTATTTTGATGTATTTTAGTTATTTAATTAATTGGTCGATGTAATTCCTATTAGTTAGTTTCCATAGTTTTACGAGTCTCTTTTACTATTTAAGTATTTAGATGTTTGTTCTATGTAATTAGTAGTAGTATTATTATTTTTTTGAACAACATTCTATTCCACATCTACTCCTAATTTACAAGTATGTCTGGAAACCAGGACTCTCGGTAAACCCTATTAATCCACCCTCACAAATGTGAGAAGTGAGATTCGAACCCAGGTGGATCTTCCCAAGGTCAAAGACCTTATCAATGAGCCACCAACCTCATTGGCAATTCGTATTAATTATCATCAATCAAAGACTAGAGGGTGTTTGGGATTATGATTTGAAAATTAATTATATTATATGAATAATCAAAATTAGTAAATCAATGGTAGTGTGACTCATTTTATACTAATTTCCCACATCGTAATTAGTGATTTTAAGTGTTTTTAGAGTCGTTTTCGTATACATTTGGTGCGTTTGTGTTATTTGTTAGTGTTATCGGGATATTAGCAAGTATTATGGCATATTACTAAAAAAAACGACATTTAGAGACCTAAAGTGCACTTACCGATAGCTTCGTTGAGGCTTGGAAGCAAAAATGAGGTCTTTGATGAAGATTTATAGATGGTACGCCGCACCTCATTCATGGGTGCACCTCACTCAAGGATGCCGAGAAGAGGTGTTGTATAGGAGTGCGCCACACTCGTTGTTCCAGTACAGAAGATCAGATGGTGCGCCACACCTGATACATAGGTGCGTCGCACCTGCTGGATGGGAAAAATATGACTTTTGCTTAAAGTATAAATACATAGTCAAACATAACCCTGGCTCTATCTTCCTATACCCATCCGTTTTTGGGATCTTTTGAAGACCTTTTCATCCATTGAAGCACCTAGGAAGCCCTTGATCACGATTGGATTTATTTCATCATTTCGAATTCGTTTTTAGCGCTTTATGTTGGAGTGTAATCATGTTAATTATAAAATGTATGTCCGGAAATAATTTAAGCCTATAGGGTCACACGAAATGACACGGTAACTCTATATTATTAATTATACTAATTAAAGGGTTAATTGTATTTAATTAATTAAAGAGGAGGTGTTGGATTGAAATTAGGAATTAGAGTTTTTTCCTAATTCCAATCCATAGGGGCCGAAAATTTCAAGGCTTCGAAAGCCTTGAGATTACTTGTCCATCAAGTTTAAAACCCTAAAGATTAAGCCTATAAATAGAGGGCTTAGGCTTAAGGGTTTTTCATAACTTCACACAAGAAAATCTCTCCTCTCTCCCTCTCTTCTAGTTCGGCCGAAACCCTCCCTCAAAGGGGATTTCGGTTTCGATTTTTAAGCAATAGAATAAGGGTTTTCGGTTTATCTTAGAGGGTTTAAACAAAGGGTTGTTTGGTTTGTGATTTGGGTACTAGCATACAATATACGGGGTGTCCAGTGTGCGATCGTAGAGGGGTTTTACTTTAAACCCTAATTCATCATAATAACAATATCATTATTATTTATTGGAGCTTTGCATAAGGTACACGTCTCAATTCTATTCTTTGTTAATTAATTTGATTGCAGATATGTTTCGATTCTTCCGTTGCGCATACTTGTCATTATATGTGTTTATATATGTCATATTCTAACAGTGGTATCACAAGCCACATATGTAATCTATTAATTACAAAGATCAAAACTTGAAGAGGGGGGGGGGAGGGGGTTAAGGGTTGGTTTATATTTAATTAATTGTTTAAATAATTAAAAGAGTTTTCTTATTTTTTTTTTAATTAATTAAAATTGATTTTAATTAAATAAAATCTAGGGTTTTGTTTAATTAATTTGACCTAATTCAATGGTAGATTGAAACTCTCGAGCAAGTTTTGAATTTTGAATTGACATGATTTATGTGTTATAAATTGCATGTTTATGTGTTCCTTAATTATTTAAAGTTGTTAAATAATAGTAAAATCATAAGGAATTCATGCAAACTTAATTATTCGTGTGATTTTCCTGATTTGCGACAATTCATTAAAAAATTCATATCTTTTAATCGGTAATGATTTAGAAGTCGTTCTTTGGACAGTAGATGCTCAAAACATAGGGATAAAACTTTGTAGTTCTAGATGAAAGCTGAATCGGACCAGAAATAGGTCTAAACTGGTCTTTAAGCTGCTGGAAATTTCCAGGCAGAATGTTTATGTGTTTAGGTGATATTATTTGGTAATTTAAATTGTTTAAAGGCTTACGCAATCAAGGTAACTTGATGTATGTGGTCCTCTTCTTCGGAAGGGGGAACCGAAATTTAAACATATGCATGAACCATAGTGACCATTTTTAGTTGGCCTACCTAACTTGTTGCATGATTAAGTAGTTCGGTAATTAGTAAGTTTATTAATTTTTGTATTGTATATAAGTTGTATAAAGGTGATGCAAAAATTGTTTTCTTGGAAAAATATAAACTTGACTAAGAACTATCGAAATAGAGATTTCATTAATAAAATTGGAGTCTTACAACCTTGAGATATACCGGCTCACCCATTTGGACAAACTCTAAGTGGGTGCCTGGTTGGAGGTATTTGGGGGTGGGGAATGGGTAAGGGAATGAATAAACATGCTTGGATGTAAAAATCAAAGATAATCAATACTAATTCCGGGTAATGTAGCATTACCCAATAAGTTAGGGGTTAAAGGAATCATTACTCACCAATCTCTTCTTCTTAACATCATCTCCTTTCTTTGCTCTGTTGGAACCCATTACCGCCGCCCGAGATCACAGCCAACACCACCCATCCTCCTTGGGCCGCCGCTAACACCGCACCACCATCCTCTCTGGGAAAGCAATAACCACCGCGGCACCGCCGCTCCACTGAACAAACACCACAACTATCAATCCACTTCTGGCCACCACCGTCCACCGCTTAACAGTGTAACATCATCACCATCGCCATTTAAACCACTAGCAAAGCCGTAAATACGCCCACCACCACTTGTTCTGGAAACTTCCGATGGACTTCCTATATGAGCGATATGTACTGTACGTTTATATATGCGTGCGCTTTATGTATATATAATATATGTATGTGTCTGTGGTGGTCGAAGCGATATGGTGATGGTTGCTTGAGGTTATTTCCGGTCGGTTTGTATATTATTAGAGAGAGATCTCTATTGGAGTTATATAGTAGTGTGTGTATATATATATATATATATAACCCTATATATATTCTGTTAATGGGAGAGAAAAACAAGGGGAGTTTAACAAAGAAGCAAGTGGGAGAAAAAAACAAGGGGGGAAGAAGAAAAAAAGAAGGTGGGAATGTGGGAGAGAGAAGAAAGACGATAGAACATTATCTACAACCAAGCATTATTATTAATAGAGGAATACTTTGATTGGATTACCTTACCATTCCCATTATCTTTCCCATTTCCATTACCCTATCTAAACCAAGCACCACCTAAGAGAGGTATAAGTCGGAGTGCGTTAGCCTTCTAAAAGGGTGGGTTTTTAATTGCGTTCATAGCAAACCTTTGCCCTTGCACATCTTTGTGCGTTCAAATGGAGCTACCTAGCTCTCTTGTGTTGTTAAGACTATACAAATGATTTTATTAAATATTATGTTATGAAGATTATGCATGAGTCTTCATACATAAACTTTTGATTCACATCAAATGCATTACCCATTTAAAGTTAAGTCATTGCCAGCCACTTTGATTAGAACACTTGCAAGCGCTTTTCGCTCCTATGTGAGACCGTAGGCAAATTGTATCTCTTCGAGGTAGATTACCACTCCGTTGTGAGACCAGCGGTGGACTATCTACATGTTCTTAATTGGGCGACTTAAAACGAGTTAAGAGGTGAGATCCTTGACCCGTGGCATAAGATGGGACAAAGCATGTTTACAAAGCACTTAATACCCCATTAAAGTGTTGTTATAAGTCCCATATCTCTAGGAGTTATATGAATGCAATTATCGATTCTCGATTACCTTTTGAATACCGTCCTTTCTAGCTAATCAACAGATGAAATGATTGTATGTCAAGTTGGATCCTAGCCTTGGTGAAAGTAATTTGTTAGATGAATTTAACAAGGGTAAATTATACTTCTTAAGGATAATTATCGAAAATACCGATAATTGAACTTTTTGTCTGTTTTGCAGATGGCAACAACAAATCCTACTCAAAACATACATCATCAATTGGCTTTTAGGTCAATGCTAGAAACAGAAAAGCTTTTTGGACCTAACTTCAATAATTGGTATCGTCAGCTAAGGATTGTTTTAAGAGCTGAGGGGAAATACCATATCCTTGAAGAGCAGAGACCCATTGTTCCGGATGCCAATGCTACTAATGAGCAATTGGCGGAGTATGCTGTTGCGTATGATAGACATAATGAGATTGCTTGTTTGATGTTGAGAAGCATGAATGTTGACCTTCAAAAGCAATTTGAGCATTCATTTCCATGTGATATGCTTACTGAACTCAAGTCTATGTATGAAAAGTAAGCCGGAGTGGAGTTGTTTAACCTCGTTGATCAATTTCATGACTTGCGACACGAGCAGGGAACACCGGTCAACCCTCATATCCTCAAGATGAAGAGGTATTTTGAGCAATTAGAAAGGTTAAATTATGCTTATCCACAGCCTATTACAATTGGCATTATTCTCAAGTCTTTATCTAAGGACTTTGAGGAATTTGTGCGCAATTATACTATGCATAGCATGAATAAAACCATTGCTGAACTTCATGCCATGGCGAATGAGTATGAAAAGAAGCTTCCAAAGAAATCTGCTACACCCCAAGTTCTCATGATTAGGTGGAAGGGTCAAAAAAGATAAACAACCGAAGGGAAAGGGCAAAAAGGACAAAGGTAAGCAAGTTGCTACTCCTAAGCCTAAGAAGACCCCTCCGGCGAAAAAGGAACATCCAGCCAAGAACCAAACTTGCTATCATTGCAATGAAGTGGGACATTGGAAGCGAAATTGTTCAAAGTATCTTGCTGAGTTGAAGAAGAAGCAAACTGGTTCGGCCATTACTTCAGGTATCTTCACTATTGAATTATATTCATTTTCTAAGCGGAATTCATGGGTTTACGACACCGAGTGTGGTACTCATATCTGTAATTCTTTATAGGGGCTTAGAAGGAGAAGGAAACTGAAGCCGGGAACTTTACAACTGTTCGTGGGAAATGGCCTACCGGCAGCTGTAGAAGAAATAGGCGAATATCATTTGGTTTTACCTAGTGGTTTAATAATCGTTTTAGACAATTGTCACTATGCACCTTCTATTACTAGAGGTGTCATTTGAGTTTCTTTGTTGAAAAACAACGGATTCATTAATGTTTTTAATGATTATGGAATTCAGTTTCTCGTAATAATGTTTATTATTTTAATGCTATTACTTGTGATGGTATTTATGAAATTGAAATGCATGGATGTGATTCAAAGGATAATTCAATGTATAATGTTAGCAAACGAGTCAAGCCCATTTTGAACTCGACTTATCTTTGGCATTGTCGACTTGCTCATGTTGGCAAGAAACGCATTGAAAGACTTCAAATGGACGGTGTCTTACAAACAAATGATGAATCATTTGAAAAATGCGTATCTTGTGTTTCGGGCAAAATGACAAAAAAACCTTTTTTAAATAAACCGAAAGGGCTAAAGAACTACTTGGACTTATACATACGAATGTATGTGGCCCATTTAGGCATGTGTCAAGGAGAGGTGCTAGCTACTTAGTCACTTTTACGAATGATTTCTGTCGCTATGGTTATGTTTATTTAATTAAGCATAAACATGAAGTCTTCGAAACATTAAAGAAATTTAAAAGTGAAGAAGAGAATCAACTCAGTAAAACCATCAAGATTCTTCGTTCGGATCGAGGTGGGGAATATTTAAGTCAAGAGTTTAAAGATTATCTTAAAGCTTGTGGAATAGTTCAACAACTTACTCCTCCATATACTCCTCAACATAATGGTGTTTCAGAGAGGAGAAATCGAACCTTGTTAGAAATGGTCCGATCAATAATGAATCATACGACTCTTCCTTTTTCGTTTTGGGATTATGCCCTTGAGACTGCTGTTCGCATTCTCAATATGGTTCCAATCAAGAAAGTTGACAAGACACCGCATGAATTGTGGCATGGAAGTGTTCCCAAATTGTCTTACTTGAAGGTCTGGGGATGTGAGGCACTCGTGAAACGAGATACGCCTGACAAACTTGAATCTATATCTGTTAAGTGCATCTTTGTAGGATACCCAAAGGAAACAATGGGTTACTACTACTGTCATACGGAAAACACTGTCTAGGTACATCGATTTGCTGAGTTTTTTGAACGAAAACTCATATCTCAAGAAGACAATGGGAGGATTGTTGAACTTGATGAGCATCAAGAAGATGTGTCAACTTCTGAAAATACTAGCAATCTTCAACTTCGGGGGGGGGGGGGAATGTTCAAAGAGATGAAACTCTAGATGAATATCAAGTTGAAGATGAAGCGATTCCACTTCGTAGGTTCCCAAGGACAATACGTGCTCGTGAAAGATTAAATCGTATGATTCAATCTGAAAAACATTTAGTGGGAGATTTGCATGAACATCTTAATTTCAATGTTGCATTATCGGATCCGGAATCTGACAAATGGCTTGAAGTTGCGTATGTGGAAATGAAATCCATGAAAGATAATCAAGTCTGGAACTTGGTTGATCTTCCACCAAATGGTAGAACCGTTGGGTGTAAATGGATCTTTAAGAAGAAGACCGACATGGATGGAAATGTACACACCAATAAAGCTTATCTTGTGGCAAAAGGTTATACTCAACTTTATGGAGTTGATTATGAGGAAACCTTTTCTCCCGTTACGGACATTAGAGCTATTAGGATCATCTTAGCCATAGCAGCGTACTATGACTATGAGATATGGCAAATGGATGTCAAAACCGCTTTTTTGATTGGTTTTCTAGACGAGGAAGTCTATATGGTACAACCGGAAGGTTTTGTCGATCCAGAATATCCCAACAAAGTATGCAAACTTCAAAGGTCAATTTATGGATTGAAGCAAGCATCAAGGAGTTGGAATAAAAGGTTTGATGAGGAGATCAAAAGGTTTGGTTTTGCTCAAAATCTCAGTCAAGATATGTCTTCGTTTTAAATGGAGGTGCAGTAGATTGGAAGAGCAAGAAACAATCTACAGTTGCTATGTTTGCTACAGAGTCTGAGTATATAGCTGCTTCGGATGCGGCCATGGAAACTATCTGGATCAGAAAGTTTATTTCTGGGCTTGATGTGATGCCATTAAATAACACTCCACCGGATTTATATTGTTATACTTCGGGAGCAATTATCATTGCCAATGAACCTGGGGTTCAAAAGGGTGCCAAACATTACCAAAGGAGATATCACTACGTTTGTGAGCAAATCGAATCGCGTGAAATCAAATTACTCAAAGTTCACACAGATTATAACTTGGCGGATCCTTTTACATAGACATTGTCAAAGGGAAAGCTCAATAAGCATGCAGAAGGCTTAGGTCTTAGATATTGCTAGTTATATCATGTAAATCTGTGATTGGTATTTGGATAATGGGATGTTAAACAATTGTTATTTTCAATAAATGAATTTTTATACGCGGTATAAGTGGTTTCTTTTTATAATAATTGTGTCCTATATTTGCATGTTTAGATCCATGAATATTTAAAATATTCTAAATGTCCATTGTCTATTAATTATATGGGAATATGATTAAAGTAAGACAATTGTGAGAGATTGGTGAAAATAATTAAGGGAATATTTAGAAGATGGTGGATTTCGTACCAAACTCACATGATATTCAAAAGGAATATTGGACTTACCCCACATAACGAATTATCATTTTATGGATCGGCGTCATTAAATGAGATTCGTGAAATGGTTACTTTATTTATCCTTAGACTTGAGATACAAGTGAGTTATGCTTGTGTGGATTGCATTTTTAGATATAGTTCCTAATTGTCCTGAACAAGGTAGTAATAAATGGCTATTTTCCGAAATGTTAAGAAACGACATGGCCAGACACTTGTAGTCAATACAAGATTTGTTCCTTCAATTTGCAACTGAAGTATGATACCATTTGGCGCCCTCATTAATTAATTTAAGATGTTTGTGTGGCCACACCCATATGAACTCAAGAGGAAGTCTTGACTAATTTGGTAATCTTGATTAATTGTAGAAATGAAAAACATAATCGTTAATTTATGAAATGACATTGATCCATATTCATAGTTAACAAGGGTATCTGAACAAAAGGATTATAAAGATTAAATCATTTCATATTGGCGATTTAAGAAATTATTCTTAAATATTTTTTGGAGCATTGGCGTGTTGCTAGACTGTAAGGACCCAAACCTTTTAATCAAAATCGAATAAAATATATATTTTTTTATAGGACCTCACTGCGGCCCAGTGAGGCATATCACACCCACTGCGGCGCAGTGGGATCTCTCGGATCAAAATCGCAACTTTCCCCACTGCGGCGCAGTGAGCTTGGAGTGGCTCCACTGCAGCGCAATGGAAGACTTCTGCAGAAAACTTTTGTTCCAAATCCCACTTTCCTGCCCTATAGAACTTGATTTCAAAACATCCAAAGTACCATTTCATTTCTAAACTTTTCAAAAACTAAATCAAACTTGTTCATGACATATAAAACACCATTACATCAAAAATTTCCCTTTTGTACAAGGTTAACTACTACTTTGTTCAACAAATGGGTCAATTGCCCGACTTGGAAAATCACCAAATCTTTCACCAAAACTTCTAAAACTTGCATCTCCCATAATTAATACAAATTTCCCAGAAATTTCCAAAATAAGTTAACCAAAAGGGATTTGTATCAAGAGCCATTAAGTGCTAAAGCGATCATCTACCCATATTATCCATAATGCCAACCTTCTATACGGCAAGAGCTTCCAATTCTAACTTGACTCGATCGCTTCTTTACTCTTGCTACTACCCAACTCCTATACAAGAGTTAAACAACTAAAACGTAAGCTACGCTTAGTGAATGCATACACATATAATCATAATCATGCCATTTTAACCATGTGCATCAAGCACCACTTATAGTCTAGCAAGCTAGCCATTTATTCATATCAAGCATCATACATACATTCATTTTCAACATGGCCATGGACAAAGTAGCTAGTAGGACTTTACCCACCTACTAGCTCTTACATACAATACGACTAGTAGGAATTTACCCACCTACTAGTTCTTACAAATTAATCAATAATGGGTCATAGGAATTTACCTACCTATGACCTCTAATAACAAGAACATGATTATATGTATACACACTCACCTCAAACTTGGCTACTTGGCATTACAAGGCTAATAAGTTCAACAAATTATTCTTCACCATCTAAACAAAACCAACACATAACAATCTATGAGCTCTACAAACTCAACTCTCTTGCAAGTATCTACTTGCATTCGTAAATTTCAACATTATGGTGTTTGGCTACTCAACACTTTTTCAACAAATTCCAAATTTTCATGATAGAACTTTAATACATGATTACTAGCCAAACACCACAAATTATGAATTTCTTACTATGGGGGATTTTCCATTATCGACACACTTTTTAAATCAAACTAACCATTTATCAATCAAATTTAACCAGGGTTTTACTTGAAAATCCCAAATAATAAAAACCCCCAAATTCTAAGATTAAGAACCCTGAATTTAAATAACAAATAGAACTAGGGTTATGGAATCAATACATCAAGAATGAGAAACAAAGAATTAGGGCTATCAAATCACAATTCTTCCCCTATTTCTTCCTATAAATTTCGGCCGTCGCCACTACCTCCTCACAAACCCTCAATTTCAATTTCTTTTACAATTGGAGATGGTTATTGTTATTGTTCTAGAATTTCAATTCTTTAATTTGAGTTTCTATTGCATGGATTTGAAAGTTCAAGAAGAAGTAAAGAAATAGTAGTGGAAGGACTTTGATTTTGAGAAAGAAGTGGAAAATGTGGCTGGCTTAGTTCTCTGATAGCCACGCCCCATAATTAAATTTTGTTGGTAAAATACCCGCTAGCCACCAAAGTTCCAACTAAATTAACCCTTCAACTCAAAACAAAATGCTAGGAAATTAATTTAATGTCAAAACTATGAAAAGGGTAAATTTTTATTTACTTTAAAATATTGGGGTGTTACATAGACGCTAACCAATGTTATTACTTTTATTAATAACATGCTGAAGTGGGAGCTGTTGGAGTGTGATCATGTTAATTATAAAACGTATGTCCGGAAACAATTTAAGCCTACGGGGTCACACGAAATGACACGGTAACTCTATAATATTAATTAGTATATTAAAGTAATATATTAATTAAATATAATCACAAATGATTAATTAAACTAATTAAAGGGTTAATTGTATTTAATTAATTAAAGAGGAGGTGTTGGATTGAAATTAGAAATTAGAGTTGTTTCCTAATTCCAATCCAACGGGGCCGAAAATTTCAAGGCTTGAAAGCCTTGAGATTACTTGTCCATCAAGTTTAAAACCTTAGGGATTAAGCCTATAAATAGAGGGTTTAGGCTTAAGGGTTTTTCATAACTTCACGTTGGTGGTACCACGTTGTCTCCGCATAGATATAATTGTTAATTGGGTAATCAAATAAACTAGTTGGTAAGGGAAATTGTTTTAAGCATTGGTTGTACCGGCTTTTACAAAGGAACTGATTAATTAAGTGATCGAAATGATTTTACAAACGTTGGTCGTACCAGTTTGTGTCTTTATTTTGTCACAATTATCATTATCAACTTAATTGGATTTGAACTTTATTTATGTGCAATCTTAACACGTTGTTGAGCGCATTCAAGATGGATGCCTTTTAAATTATTGTCGTAAACAAAACTCTCTTTTCGATTAATCCTGAGGGATTGCTAACCTATTTTACTAACTTTTGCAATTTGACAATTCGGTCACAAAATCCCCTCTTTTACTTGAATTACTTTATTTTAACAATTGCTTTACTTCAGTCCTTGTGATCGACCTAGGATTTACCAAATTAACTATACTGCATACTAACGGGTTCACTGCCCGCAAGTGTGTAGTAGTCAGTCTCTAGGTGATTCGTGTTATAAATTTTAAGACTCGATTTCACACATCAAATGGTAACAAAACACCTTATAAGAATGTCATGTTTGAATTTGATTATGTTGTTTGATATCTCAATAATCCAATAAAATGTTTAATAAATTTAATTATGTAACAATTAGAAAGGTAAAATGACTAAAAAAGAAAATCTTATCATTGTTAACTGTAATTCTTTGACATATAATGATACTATAAACGGTATTAAAATATTAAAATCTATAATTCAAAAGCTTTTTTATTATTAGTTTTACACATTAACCAATTGTTTAAGCTAAAGGAATAACCTCATAAAAGATAACAAAAACCTTTATTTTATTCCTTATAAGTGGAAGAGGTGTAAATATTACTTTACACAGAAATACTATTTGAGAAACATGTACGTTAGTTATCTAAATAAACTATTAAGGTAAAAAGACTATGCAACTCAATATTTGAGAAAGATGTACGTAATTTTAACAGTAAACCAAAGTCACGTTTTTTAAATTATTTGAAAATAAAAAATTTTGTGAAAAACTAGAATACTGACTAAAACACACTGTAATCTAAATCTAACCTCATTTCTCATTTTCACTTTTCTCTTTCCTCCCTTTTTCCTCTCTAGCCGCCCCCACCCCCTCTCTTTCACTAAAATCCGGTGGCCACCACTCAACCACCACTGGACCACCGTACGGTTGCCACAAACCGCCACCATCTACCACCTTAGCTTCTAGATATTTCATTTTTCTTGTAGATTTGGGTAAGAATTACATGGATCTATGTATTAAAAATCTTTTCATTAATATATATATATATATATATATATTATATATATTAGGTATACATATATATAAATCCGAAGTTTTTGATCTACTATATATATAGACCCGATTTCTTTAACAAAAGTATTTATATTTCCGGTATATATGTTAGATCTGAAAAGAAGAGCCCGAAAACTTTCCAAATCCGGGTTGTATGGCCCGATATCTTTTGAATCCATGAATGTTTGAACCAAAAAATCTTACATCCGAGATATTTAATCCGAAATCCTTCAAATCCATGAACCATGATCCGAAACCTTTATCCTTGGTAAGATTTGAGGTTGTAACGTGATTTTGATTCTTGTTCTTGTTCTATGAGATCCGAAAATATATATATATATATATATATAAATTCAAAATCAACTATAACCATGGGTATCTGTGATTTTCGACTTGTTCTTGGTTGTTTTTGGTTAGATCTAGCTTAGATCCAGGTTGTAAAAGGTGACTTGAATTGTGTATTGTGTTTGGATCTGGTCTTGTTCTTGACATTTGGCTCGGTCAACGCTGGTCAAACCGGCCGAAAACATTTTTGACTTCAAAAATCTATGTGTCTTGAATTTTGGTGTTTAAATCTAGTTTTGGAAGTTGTTTTCTAGTCGGTCAAAGTCGGTCAACGGACAGGTTTTTATCGTGTCTGTTTTGGTCTTTTTGATAAAATTAGGGTTAAGTTTAAATGGGTTTGTAAAGTCAAAATTGATTTAAGATATGTTAAACTCAAAACTAGGGTTTTCTAGTCAAAAGTTAAAATTAGGGTTTCTTGGTCAAGTTAATTATGGTTAGTCATTTCGAGTCGTATTAATAATTTAATCCAAATTTGTCGTAACATCGGTGTAATACGGACTTATGACTATATGTATACGTTTATATAAAAGGACTTTGTAGAGACTATATAGATTATACGACTTTTCGGACATAACATATTTTATAATAAATGTTCCATACGAAGACTTGACATGATATAAATAATAAAACGTGATTTTATTAAGCAAACTCTTTCATTTGGAGAATTTACAAAGACAACGAGACTATTATATATAGGGGGCTATCTACACACATCAATTGTTCCTAGAAAACATTACCGAAACACATCGTTTTATGTAAAACTTCCCGTTTTCTACCCCGATGCTACGTTTTTGTATATCCAAAACGGTGTTGGGTCATCTACTTTTATATAAAAGGGATTGTTTTGGTACAAGCGAAAATTCTTTCTGCTTTGAATAAAATGCTACGTTTAGGCATAAACGGCAGTGGCATATACACATTTCACGTAAAATGGCTGGTTTTGGCAGTTCACCTAATATGCAGCGTTTCATGTAAAATGGCACCAAAAATGGGAGAATGACACCTGTCATTCCCCTTACATGTGTGTCAGACCACGTGTAATTCTCAAACAGTGTTTTGTTATTTACACACCAATAAAACGTGGCGTTTTATGTAAAACAGGGTATAAAACGAGAAGTTTTACATAAAACGGGGCGTTCAACTAATACTTAGCGTTTTATGTAAAATGACACCAAAAACGGGGGAATGACACCTGTCATTTCCCTGACATGAGTGTCAGACCACGTATAATTCTCAAACAGTGTTTTGCTATCTACACACCCGTCAAACGCGACGTTTTATATAAAACGGGGTATAAAAGAGGGAGTTTTACATAAAACGGGAATTTTAATAGTATTTCTATGAACAGTGGACGGTGTAGCTATAGTACCACCCTTCTTTAAATGTTTAAATGACAAGTAAAACCATTATTTGGCGATGGTTTAAATTAATCTAGATACCTATAATGTATTGACTTATTGGAAACCTCACTATCTTAAGTTTTTATTTTAATCATCACATGTTACACGACTACAACCATTTAATAATACAAAAAATCAAAAAGCTAATTAAAAAACTAAATGACATTATTATCAACCATCAATAAAAGGATTGATATATATTGTCAAGCCTGAGACTAAGAGATTTTTTATTTAAATCTTGATGTAACCAAAATATTTTATTATTTGAACTTTTTTCAGTATGAGTTTCCTCTAAAATTAATGTTAAGTATATGTATAGGCATTACGTTAAACCTAAATTTATTGTTAAAAAAAAACTATATGACGGGTTGTAATTATTCAATGTATGAAACAAGTCAAATGATAGGCTCAACACTGTATACATGTATATACATATACATTATAGAATAGATGTATAAATGTATCTATAATCCTTTATAAATCATATTGACCTCTTTTATTTTAGAAAATTCAACACTTTTTTATCCTAAAATATCATTATTTCTTAATCCTAATTCCTCTATACACCTAATCCATACTTTTATATTATTTAATAAATAAAACAACCATCTTTTTAAAAGTTTTGGATAAATTATCTAAAATATCATTAATGATTAAATTACAATATCAGCCATTTATCCAAAATATCTCCATTAACCTTTTACATTAATTACCTTTACATTAATTATCTATATCACTCGACGCCGCATCCACCACCAATAGTCGTCCCCACCACCACACTGTTGCCACCATAACCACCACCGCTTTGTGCGGGTATAAATTAAGTCATGTTGTGCCTTAAACTAGTAGTATAAATATACTACCATTAGCCACCATGCATAGCAGGAATTAATCACCCAAAATTCCAAAAATGGGGTACTGTACCGGATCCATCCCAACCATAACGTTACTACTGATCACGTTTCTTCTTAGTCTAACACCTCTATCCCAGTCTACTGATGTCGCACCAAGCTCGAAATCTTCTATCGTTAAATATCTTCCTGGATATAATGGTCAACTTCCTTTCACACTCGAAACCGGGTTTAATTTCTTAACCTTTCACACAAGCATGTTTTATTATTCTGACATTATATAATTAATAACTAAGTTATTTACTTTTGTTTTGAAGGTATGTGGGAATAGGGGAGAAGGAAGAAGCACAATTTTTCTACTATTTCGTTGAATCAGAACGAAATCCAGAAGAAGATCCACTCCTTTTCTATCTCACCGGTGGTCCGGGATGTTCCGCTGTTATTACATTCTTCTATCAAATCGGTATGACGACGGTCTTTTTAATTTTTCACTTAGTCTAATATAGTTAGTGTGTAACACTCCATAGCACCGAGAAAATAAGAACACGGTGAAAACATTTAAAAACATTATTTTGATATATTAAAAGTTCATAAAGCTATAGCATAATGTAAAATTAATTATCATTATTTAAATGTTTAACAACACATTAATCTATCAAAATCGAAAAAATTACATTTTTTTTATTGCATCCATTTTGATTATATGCATTCAAATCTGAAGTTCGGATGTCGAGGACTTCGAATAGCCAATTTTTCGGATAAAATCAGATCATGGATAGTTTTGAACACCGAGAGGTTCTTTCATGTACCAAAACTTAACAAACCACCGTTAAAAAGGTTATTAAAAAAAAAGAAAGTTATATCTTTATGTTCTTTAAAATCTTTTATTGATTAAAAAAACATTCGATACCTTAAATTTAAAAAATTAAAAAATTTAGATAACTTTTTGTTCCAATTGCTATAAAAAACTATATATCGGATCAGTGGGTCTTGAATATGCGCGTAAGCTGTTTCAGTGTTTTGTAAGAAAATAAAGTCTTTGTTTGGTAGTTTCAAGAAGTAATTTTTTACTCATTTTCCTTACGTAAAAGCTTTGAGTATCATCAACTTTGAATAAACAAGCATATCGATCCACGTCTGACAACGTAGATTATTTAGCACAACTATATATTATAATATAGGGTTAGGTATTACTGTATAATATAAGAATTAAAATAAAATAAATAAGAATATCTTGACATTTGGATCTGATTAAGTTGATGCATGAAGATTCACGAGGTAATTAATACACAATGATTTTTATGATGCACGGTGATTTTCAGTAAAAATAAACCTATTGTTTTACTTTAATATTTTTTATTTTACCTAAAATCATTATAATATTATTATTATTAATAACAATAGAGTTGGTGTTGTTCAAAAATAAAATAGAAAATGAAAAAATTAGTTGATCGAAATGTCAGTTGACTAATTAATAAGAGGACAAAGTCCATTTTAAATTTTTAATTATGCCTTGATACGCTCACAGTCTATTAGGCTTAAGATTATAATATCATTTTTTTTGGAACTTCTTACTAGCCACCTTAACGTCGGATCATCCGATATTTTATTTTTGAAAAATATAAATCTTTTAAAATATTAGCCTAAAAATACTTATATTTATAAAATTATAAAAAGATGATATGTGTTATCCATTAATTCTCTTCTTAATTTTTCTCCTCTAATTTTTCACATGTCATCATCTAAAAGTTAATAAGATTTTTAGACTATTTTATTTGGAGGATTAATCACTTCCCTACATTTTTTTAAAGCTTTTTTTCTACATCATCAACTATGAGTATTTTCTAGTATTATTAAAACAAAATTTATTATTTTATTAAATTAAACATCACACAAATAAATAAAACATTACATTTTATATAAAAAACCATTAAACAATTTAAGGTTTAAAAAATAAAACTTTTAAAACTAATAACTACTTCACAAATAAATAAAAGTTCAGGTGTTCTCATGAACTCTGAAGACGCTGCCCAAGAACGACTATAAGAAAGTGCCTTAACATGGTCACGAACAATTTTGACAATATCATAATCTCTATTTTGTTGCACAACATATATCAAAGTAGCTCGCTCTCTTAGATTGTTTATGATCATTGACCAATAGATATACTTATAGTGCGATAATTTTAATTGTATCTCACTAGCTAGGGAACTTCATTTGAATCCTCTCGTCTTCTATTATCTCTTCATTCAAACTATGTCAACATCAGAATTATCAAGATAATTCTCTTGACTGACATGAAAATCATCTTCCCCTTCACCCCGCTTGCTGATTCACTAGATGATTTTCTCATTGTTCAATGTTCTTTTACCGCATCAATGTCTACTACACGCAAGTATGTATCTTGATTTGGGTGTCTCAACTAGCGATAATTTCTAGTCTTAAATTTATAACACAAATTACCTTAACTACCAACTACTACACACTCTCGGTAGCGTACACGTAATATGCAGTATAGTTTACTTGGTAAATACAAAGTCGAACAAAAGGACTTTTGTTTAAGTAAATTATTAAAGTAATGCAATTATGAGTAAAAAGGAGGGTTTTGCGGACGTAATGTCACGTTGCTTTTGAAATCAGTCGGTAGATTGAGAATTGAGTTAGTAATTCCGAATAGTTCATCTGAAAAAGAGTTTTTGTTGTAATTCCGAATAGTATACCCATTTGGAATAGTTTACATGTCAATTGGAATGTCACAATGTTACTCGGAATGTTGAACAAAATAGATAACTAAGATGAACTCTCATTATACTTCAATTTTAAATGCAAAAAGTATAGTTATCACTCTCGCAAATAATTTTTACTCAAACAATTAATCATTTAGTTCTAAGTTGGTTAATTTTACGATTCAATCTCAAAAACTTTCTCTCAAACTAATTATTAAATGTTTAATTAGGTCTCTCTAGCTATCACAAACGATTAACACATTCAAATGAGTTTAGTTGCTTTAAACTCTTATTGCTAGCTAGTTTTTCTCAAACTTCAACGATTTTAAATTAATTAAAGACCGATTAATCATTTAATTAATCAATTAGCAATATGTAGAATTCTCTCTAACTTCTATACACATTTACCCATCAATAAATTAGCTAGACTCAATTTATCTCACCACTCTTAATATACAAAATTAAATGTCTAATTAGAATGTGTGACCTAATTCCTTTTGGATCCCATCGTTAAGTGGTTAACAGATATTAGTCATGTGTTATCACGTGGCTGAGTTAGACACGGAAATTAACTGAGTTTACAGGTTCAAGGCACTGTTTTACATCCTTAATAGTTTATGACACTGAAAAACGTGGTCAAATAAATACAAGGCAGGTTTTGGAATAAAAAAACATCTTTTTTAACAATATTCAACTTTTCTTACTATGTGTATAAAATAAAGAAATTAGAAAGTTGTTATTCAGCGCACTGACATTTTGGCTAGATACATAATCGGACCCGTGATACAATTTTACGATTAATTTTGACACATTTGTTATTAGGATATCTAGCTATTTATCAGATTTTTGTGTAGATTTCTATATATATACACATGCTATATATATAAAGATAGGTGTATGTGTGTTTAGCCGGAATTCGATGTTAGAAATTTTTTCAAGTTGTGAATGATCGAGTTAGAAAAGTCGCGACGTGGCATGCCAGCATTGAAATTAACAAATGTCTAACGACAAAAACTAACGATATTACTTTTATTAATTATATACCTTCTATATATATATGATGAACTCCTTGGAATAATCAAAATCTAAATGTAATATCTCTCTTATAATGACTGAATTCATTTAACTCGTTATATATGATTATCTTTTTCATAGGTCCACTTAGTTTCAACTTTGACAATGCTCCTCAAAATATCACAATGACAGTGAATCCAAACTCATGGACAAAGGTTTATATCTTTCTCCTAACATTATACTTATTATATATTTGAATTATGAAGCATTTAAATTTGGTCAATTGACTTTCTTGATGTTGTGTAGTTTGCTAATGTTATATTTGTGGACATGCCTGCTGGCACTGGATTCTCGTATGCTACAACCACTGAAGCATCAATTAGTAGCGATAGTATAGTAGCAAAACAAGCTAATGAATTTCTTAGAAAGGTCCGTCGTCTAAGCGCTTCTATTTATTAGTATATCTTTTGTCACAATTGTATTTGAAAATGATATTAATTAATTTTGTTTCTAACATTTCATGTGATAATCAATAGTTTCTTATCGAGCATCCGAAGTTCTTAAAAAATCCACTATACATATCTGCCATATCTTATATGGGAATTGTAACGCCTATCATCACTTTAGAAGTATACAATGGTAATTGATTGTCATTATTCTTACGTAATCATGATGCAAGAAAAAGTTTGTGACCTGGATTTTTTATTTTTTTTTATAGCAAATGAACGCGGGGACCAGCCTCCATTGAATATTCAAGTAAATGATCAAACCCAATGATTTTAATTAGTACCCTTTCATCACATATAAAATTAATTAATATTGGTTAATTAATTTTCATTTCTTGATTTGTGTACAGGGTTACATTCTTTGCAGCCCACTTACTGATAAGTTCATGGACTTTAATTCAAGAGTAGAATATGCGCATCGCATGGCCCTTATATCAGATGATATTTATAAGGTAATTAATCTAGCTTAAACATTTTAATCAAATTCTATAACTATATAAGCTTACCATATGAACTATTTGCAGTCCGCAATAGATAGCTGTCAAGGTAATTATGTAAACATCGATGGGGCTAATTCGGTATGTGCAAATAGCCTTCAAAGGTACCAAGAGGTGAGTTGATAAAACATTCGTTTACAAAAAAATTGTTATATATCTTCATAAATTGTGTAGCTATTATAATTAAGCGTTTTTAATTAAATTACAGTGCATAAGTGGATTGAACATGGAAGATATTTTGGAGCCGCTGTGTAATAAATCTGACCTGAAACCATATTGTCGAGTAATTAATCTTTCTCTCATTCCTTCCTAATGTCTTATACAATTTTGTATCTCAATGGTTGATTTTATTAATTAAAACAATAAACAAGGAATGTTGTTTGAAAAAAGTTGTATGTTTATGTTCCTTTTTTTCTTGTAGGAGTACTATTACGATTTTGCAACCGACTGGGCAAATAATAAAAATGTGCAAAAAGCTCTTAACATTCGCGAGGTATATGAATCTAACACAATATGTATTGCGTTTAGGAATGTTAAATTCAACAATTATTGAACATTTTTCATTTAGGGAACAATTGGAACATGGGAGTTCTTCAATAGGACTATGCATTACATGGAAGGGAAGAATGACACTTTCTGCTATGCTTATGACATTGATAGTAGTTTTTCATACCATAAGAAACTTATTAGCAAAAATTGTCGCGCATTGATCTTTAGGTAAACTACAAATCTTTTTTTTTTTTCCTATTGTAGATGGAGTATTTTTATAGTTCTGTAAAAAAATATCTTGTTATATATGTTAATAGTGGTGATCATGATATGACATTTCCATATGTCGGAATTGAGGAATGGATAAACGCCCTTAATCTCAAAGTTGACAGCTCGTGGATGCCATTCTACGTTGACTCTCAAGTCGGAGGGTGAGTATTGATTCTATATGTACTGTCCGTACGTGAAGTGTATGTTTTCTAAACTTGTAGTTTTGGTTTTGCAGATACAAAATGAGTTATGCACAAAAAGATTTCTCTTTGACATTCGCTACAGTTAAAGTAAGCTACATATTACTTATATACTTGTAATATCTATCAACTTATTTTTTAAACTAACTCATATCTTTATATTTTGTGTGTATATAATACTTGAGCAATTATTTTATTTAGAATGATCATATATATATATATATATATATGTTATTTGACTCTAACACACCACTTGTTAAATAGGGCGCTGGTCATTCTGTAGCTCAATACAAGCCCAAAGAAGCTATGGTTCTAACAGAGAGGTGGCTAGCTACTAAAACATATTCAAGTGACATGTAATCCATCATGTGATAAGTTTTCTGATTCATGTAGTCCATGTTTTTAGAAGAGCCATTTATTTACCATTTGATTTGATGTTTTAATATGTTAGAATATTATTTTAGTGATTGAATTTATAAAATAAGGGGTATTTGAGACATTTTCAAAAGTTGTTTGATAAGTATATATCTCTTTATTATTCTTTTTTGGGTAATTATTGCCTGGTATTAGTGTTTGGAAGTCGATCATTAGAATGGTGGATAGAGTTAAAGTAGCAGGAGTCATTTGAACAACATGTTTAAAGGAGTTTGTGGAAATGGGGAACGTAATTCGTACTGGCTCGACCCTTGGATCAGTAGCTCTTGTTTGAAAGATATGTTTCCATTAATTTTTAAATTGGAACAAGATAAGAAATGTCTAGTTAAAGATCGTTTTTGCTGTTTAGAGACTAATCGGTTTGTGGGTTGTCTTACTTGGTATTCGACACCTCTGTCTAATGAGACTATTAAAGAATGGAATAACTTTCGAGACTTCATAGATAATAAAAGAATATGGGACATGAAAGATAGCTGGGAACGGTTTGGGGACCCGTGTAATGGTTTCTCTTCGTAGTAGTATAGATTATAGCGGGAAATTTATTTTCAATGGGCATCCGCAGTTGCTAAAAAATGTAACATATTCATTTGGAGGGTGGCTATGGATCGAGTGCTTACTTATAAGGCTCTCTAGGCTCGTAACTGTAACTTTGGGACTAAGGATGGTGGCTATGCAAGGCTCATGAGGAAACCAACGATCATTTGTTGTGTTGCTGCTTGTGCTTTTTACCTATTTGGAATAGGATCACGGGTTGGTGTAAACTTGGATCACTCACTTTGTCTTCTGTTTGTGAAACCATCGACTTGTACAAGAACGCGGGATTGGGAAAGAAAGAAAAGAAGATTTTTAAAGACATTGTTTTCGTCACGTGTTGGTTTATATGGAAAGAGAGGAACGACAAGATTTTTAACAAGATTATTTTTGTAGTGATAAGGTGTTTTTAGATATTAAAACACAAGGTTTTTTGTGGTACAAAAGTAGATTGAAAATAAGATTTATTTCTTGAGAGAATTGAAACGGTTTTAATATAATATAATCTTTTTGGTTTTTTCTTGTAATTAGACTATTCCATGATTGCAGAATAGTATATTTTTAAATAAATAAAAAAATGTATCCTTATTGTAGTTGCACGTTACATTAGTTAACATATAAGACAAACTGTATATGTGTAACCGACAACAAAGAAAAAACCATATAACAAAGTCTATGTCATGATCTATATTACATAAAATCCCCCATCCAATGCGAGAAATGTATTACTAGTCTATATTTCTACAACCACTTTGTGTGGAGTTAGAGACTGAGTTGATGTAGATAAATCTGAGATCCAAATAGCAGCATTTATCATGTCTTACTTTCTGCCCCTAGCTACCTGTGGCTGTGAGACCTTAGGCACATACCGGAAAATATGCTTTGTTGAAATAATATGGAGGTTGAGTTTTTTTGGGCTTTCTCTTCCTCTGCTTAAGCTGTTGAAAATTCTATTCATTAGCCCATTATGGGGGCCCATATCATTGGCGGGAGTTGAATTTAGCATTTTAGCCTCCAGTCTCCACAGTTGAATCAAATTCTTAAACGAAATTAATAACCTTGGTAGGTCTGCTCTATCAATCCTAGATATTAACCACTGGGTTAAAACCCCAGTGGTCAAAGGTGTTTTACTAAACCTGCTATGCGGGACCTCGGAAGAATTTATTCCAAAGTCTTGAGCTCGAGTCTTGGTAGGTTCTCTTCGACAGTATTTTTTAATAAAGGAGGTGGTATGGTGAGAAAGGTTATTTAAGACTTGCTTAGTGTGGGACCTTTTCGTTGTGCGATTAGCACACATCATACACGTCTGAGGTAAAATTCATTTGTAAAAAATAAAATACATGTTTCTAGGTTAGTTTAATTGGACCACATTTGATTCATCCACCTTAACACTAAAGCGGCCTACTAATGACGGTTTAAAGAAACTTTGATATATGCCACTCTAAATTGAACTTCAAATAATGCATCACTAAAAAAAGTAAAGTAAGTGTTTGGCCTACGGTTCCTTCCGATCCGTTCCCTAGTTGGGTTAGGGAACATCCGAGCGATTTCCTTCACAACTTAAACCCAAATTATAACAGGTTTCTAGGTTAGTTGAATTGGACCACATTTGATTTATCCAATTATCCACCTTGACACTAAATCGACCTGCTAATTTGTTTTCTTTTATTTTGTTGAAAAATATTGTGAGAGAGCCCATCCTCTCGTACTCCATCTTTGTTTGCATTTTGGAATGCATGAATGATATTCACTTTTCATTTGGCTTTCACGTTTGATATTCGGAATAAAGATTTGACAAATAGTGTTTAATTATATTTTTTGATTTATATTTTGGAATGCATGAATTATATTTTCACGTTTCATACGGTGGTTTTATGATTGGTATACATATGTTCGTAAAGTGTTGTTATTTATATAAATATAAATACTCCGTAATATATATGATTGTAATACATGTTAATCAGTATTGCTAATATTAATGAACGTGACATATTGTATATATCTTATAAAATAAAATTATTGTTATCACTATTAATATAAATATAATTATATATATTATATATATATATGGCCCCTGGAGCTAAGAGAAAATATTATGGATTTGCTTTCATCTTCACCCTTCAAATTAAATCAATATTTAATCTCAACCATTGAAAATAAAAGACACAATTTAGGAAGGAAGGTGTTATATTAAAAGTTTAAAACATGTATTTAATAAAAATGAGAATAAAACATGTATTAACTATTGATGAGAATAAAAAAACAAGTATGAGGCTAATATTTTAAGGGGTTTGCTAAATACAGCCCTTAGGGCTGTGTTTAAGGTGCATAAATTGTTTGTACATTTACCATGAAAATCAGGGGGGTTTAATATGGAAGGTACAAGTTTTTTTATGCACTATATATTTTTTTTTAAAATAACATTATAAAATAACAAAAATAAAAATGTAATAAATTGTAAGAAGAAAAGTGATTATGACATCATAAATAAATTTTAAAAAAAATAAAACTTAATTTTAAGAAATAATTTGGATGTGACAAATAAGCAATATTTATGGAATGATGATGTCACAACAATCTTTTTTTATTTAATATAAAGATAAAGATAAAGATGGGTAAATATTACAACCATTGAAACGAATTAGACAAATTTGATAAAATCCCTTCTTGGTGAAATAAATTTATTTTAAAAGATAATTATTAAGCAAAATGCACGCTAAATTTTAAAAAATATATATTTAGTTAAAAGCTATGAGTAATAATCAAATAAATGCTTCCTAAATTTGGTATACTTTTTTTTCCATATAAATATCAACGGTAAAAACTTCATGCTAATTATAATAAAAATCCTTTTTGATATTTACATATATAAATATTGTTATCATAGCTAGAAAAAATTATCTAATGGATACTTTAAAAACACTATCGAAAAAGTGTTGCGCTATTTAATAAAGTGTCGTATTATCTAAGAAAAGTGTTATATTATCTAAAAAAAAGTGGGGGTGTAACTTACAACCCAAACTTGTCAACTTGAATCCAACCACCAACCTTGAAAACATCGGGTTGACGGGTTAAGTTGGTTGGTAGGTTGATTTCATGTCATTGGTGGGTTGGTAGGTTTGCGGGTTCATGTCAAACTGTTTATGAGTTTGTCAGGTGTGGTGGGGAAATGGTTTGGTGGATCAACATTGAAAACAATTACAAAAAATTAAAATAGATATCAAAACTCTTTTTATACACGATATTACCCAAAAAAAAAAAGATTGTCAATGAGTTCAGGTTTGCGGATTGACGGGTCAAAAATCTATAACCCTAACCCAACCTAATAAAAATTTCAAGTTAGCAATTTCCACTATCAACCCGAACCCAACCCACTAGCCTTAAAAAAATCGGCTTGGTGGGTGAAATGAGTTAGTAGGTTGACGGGTTGATTTCAGGTCAAACAGGTCATATGGGTTATGGGTTGGTGGATAGATTTTAGGTCAAATTGGCATTGATTTGTGAGTTGGCGGGTTAATGGGTTAGTGGATCAACCTACTAAAGTTATTATTAAAATTTTAATTATTTTCATGTTAGTGGGTCGACCTGTTAACCCAAATGGTCAATCTGAACTTAACCTGAAAATTTTGATTTGATATATTGAATCATATACTGATTTTGATTTGATATACTGAATCATATTTGGTTAGTGGGTCGACTAATTAGTGGGTAAGCTGGTTCACGGGTCAAGATTTTATAACCCTGTTCTGATTTTTTTCGGGTTGGGTCGAGATTGACAGCCCTACCAAAAAGTATATTTCTCGCAATGTGTAAATGTGCGATACATCGTACATGTATAAATTTATTTCATAACCCGGTCAACGACCGGGTATTGATCTAGTTATATATGGTTACCACTACAAAGAGAAAAAAATAAGATTACTTTTGATCTAAGCCATTAAAAATAAACCTACAAATCAATCTCCACCATCTAAATTGAAAGTCAACTATGATATCTAATTATGGTAAATATTTTTTGATATTTAATGTAACTATTATTATACCATTACATTAGAAATCTTGCTTATTAAAGTTTGACAAATGTTGTAGTGAAAAGATTTGCATTTTCTGAAGTTGTCTGGACATTTACATGCATACATTGATATTATATACCAATTTTTGTTGTCAACAATCCTTATTTATGTTAGTGTTTTTTTTTTTACGTGAAGTTAGTTAATAACTTTTTAAGAATGTTCTAATGAAATGTGGAGGTAACAAAAGCTTATGAGAAAGACGTTCCAACATGCCTGGGGTGTTTTAACAAATGCATAACATTCTAACATAGATATTGTATATAGGATTTCATTAATATTTATGATGTTTTTTAGTGTATAGATAGAAAACATAAACTTTAAGACTTTAACTAAGTTTTAGGGTATGTTTGGTAGAAAAGATTCAAGCTAGGACTGTAGCTAGGAGTTTGGAGCTAAAGCTTGATGATGTGGCTAGGAGCTAGAGCTTCTATTTCAACCATTCTTACACAATGTTTTATTTTAAAGACATTTTAGGGGCTTTGAGGAGCTTTTTCAAGCTGAGACTTTTATTCTCAAATGCACATCCAAACAAGTCTATCTTCTTTAAAATAGTTATTTTTTAAAAACTTAGGATTTTGAAGCTCCTAATTAAAAACCCCCTAAAGGCCTCATACATGTTTTTTTTTTCCTTGAATATAATGGTCTTACGTTTTAACAATTTATGATAAAAATCAACACTATTAGTAGTATGATACAATGTAATAATAATAATAAAAGAAAAGAATAAAAATGGAAGGGATAGTGATTGTATATGTTAAAAAAAGATAGTGATTGTATTAAAGGACCGATGGAGTGTGAGGTGGAATATATATATATATATATATATAGGGGGAAGTGAGTATGGGGTTGTGCCCCATCTAAGCTTAGATGGGAACCACTCACATTTGGTTTTTATAATCATGAAAATCATGGGGAACCATGTATTTGGTTTAAATTCAAACAAATAATAAAGTATTTGTATGTGAGGGGTTCCCCATCTAAGCTTAGATGGGGAACAACCCCATACTCACTTTTCCCACATATATATATATATTTGAACGAGTTATCTGTTAGTGGTTAGTAGTTAGCATTTGAGACATCACGTATACCTAGGATGAAATTGAGGACTCTCGAACCCTTCCCTCCCTTAATAACTATATCTATACCCGGTCGTTGACCGGGTTAAACAAATATTTATATATTTTATAGTTTACGAAAACTTTATTTGTGTTAGTTCATCATTATTAGAATAGAAATAAAATGAAACAAATAATTAGATTCAAGAGATTATATATATATATATAATAGAATTAAAGAAAAAAAAATTATCGCTTACGTGACGAAATCTGGATCAAAAAACATTGCATGGTCCTAATAACATGATACATTATACAAGATTAGATATTGAGCTAAGAGTTTACAAATGAGTTATGTGTATGAAACCATGAATATTATTTTTGTAATCAGTTGCATATAAAATGTTTTCAATACCCTAATATTATAAAGCTATCAATACTTGATCTAACTCAAAATCCAACTTACCAAAAACAACTAACCCAAAAATAACTCATATGATTTACCAGCCCACTAACTCATTTGGGTTATTTTTGACTAACTTAACTAAAACCAATCAATTTAACCTGTCATCTCTTTTAACCTAAAAACTACCAATTTGACCATGACCTAAAATCAACCCACTTGAAAGCATTAACATGTAAGTCATTTGAGCCCAAAGCAGCCTATCTAACCTGTCAACCCTCCAACCCATTAATTAATCAAGTCGACTCAAGGCCACCCTGATTAACCCGTATAGATCCAGGTTCTAAATTGAAATTTATAATGGGTCGAGTTAGGGTTCGAGCTTTTCTTTATGTTGCCAATCCAAAAATCCTAATTATTACCGACGAACTCTACCTAAAACCATAACATTTCACCTGCCAACTTGGCAACCCACTTGACCTAAAAAACAACTCATTTGACTCACTTGATTTAAAACCAACCTACTTAAATGCATTAACATTAAGCCTACTTGAATGAAACCATTTTATTTGACAAGTCAACTCGCCAACCCATGTATTAATCAGGGGGTCGCTGGATTGAGTTTTTTACCATGAAACTTTTAATGGATTGGGTTTGGGCCAAAGATTCTCAACCCACCAATTACACCTGAGTCTACCTGATTGACAGCATTGCTATAAAGCATGTAAGCCGGTATTAAATTATTAAATTTGAACGATAATAATTCTACCACATTACCCCTATCCTTACCAATGGGTCGTATTTAGGTAATTTCAAATTCGAACCCGATTAAAATTCTCACTTCCAAACCTGGACCTAGAGCCGCTAAATTCTGACTTACTATATATTTATCTGGTTTTTCTTAAACTTTTTACTTAATATAATTGGGGATTCGTTATTTTATTTATGTTTTTGAAATCATTTTAGCCTTATACCCATTTGATATTGAATGAAAAAAAGTAAAAGGGTGAAAACCCTCAGTTCCCGTGTATAGTTTAGTACTCAGAATGTACATCCATAAAACTCATGTCTAGTGTCTTACAATTCTCACACATAAATCACAAAGATGTAGTTTCTCCATTACTTTTGACAAATTTCAAACATATAACATTCCATGCCGCTGTCAATTCTTTATTCTGTTTTTAGCTTCTAGGATTTGTTCTTATTATTAGCTTTTTTTTTTCGAGAACATTTTATCATTAACTTTGATATGAGTATTTAGTTATGAATCAAAGTTACAATAATTCAAAGATACAATAATTGGATTTGACTCATATCAAAGTTAATGATAAAATGTTCTCGAAAAAAAAAAGCTAATAATAAGAACAAATCCTAGAAGCTAAAAACAGAATAAAGAATTGACAGCGGCATGGAATGTTATATGTTTGAAATTTGTCAAAAGTAATGGAGAAACTACATCTTTGTGATTTATGTGTGAGAATTGTAAGACACTAGACATGAGTTTTATGGATGTACATTCTGAGTACTAAACTATACACGGGAACTGAGGGTTTTCACCCTTTTACTTTTTTCATTCAATATCAAATGGGTATAAGGCTAAAATGATTTCAAAAACATAAATAAAATAACGAATCCCCAATTATATTAAGTAAAAAGTTTAAGAAAAACCAGATAAATATATAGTAAGTCAGAATTTAGCGGCTCTAGGTCCAGGTTTGGAAGTGAGAATTTTAATCGGGTTCGAATTTGAAATTACCTAAATACGACCCATTGGTAAGGATAGGGGTAATGTGGTAGAATTATTATCGTTCAAATTTAATAATTTAATACCGGCTTACATGCTTTATAGCAATGCTGTCAATCAGGTAGACTCAGGTGTAATTGGTGGGTTGAGAATCTTTGGCCCAAACCCAATCCATTAAAAGTTTCATGGTAAAAAACTCAATCCAGCGACCCCCTGATTAATACATGGGTTGGCGAGTTGACTTGTCAAATAAAATGGTTTCATTCAAGTAGGCTTAATGTTAATGCATTTAAGTAGGTTGGTTTTAAATCAAGTGAGTCAAATGAGTTGTTTTTTAGGTCAAGTGGGTTGCCAAGTTGGCAGGTGAAATGTTATGGTTTTAGGTAGAGTTCGTCGGTAATAATTAGGATTTTTGGATTGGCGGGTTGGCCTGACAACCTTGGTAAAGTTGGGGAATTAACATAAAGAAAAGCTCGAACCCTAACTCGACCCATTATAAATTTCAATTTAGAACCTGGATCTATACGGGTTAATCAGGGTGGCCTTGAGTCGACTTGATTAATTAATGGGTTGGAGGGTTGACAGGTCAGATAGGCTGCTTTGGGCTCAAATGACTTACATGTTAATACTTTCAAGTGGGTTGATTTTAGGTCATGGTCAAATTGGTAGTTTTTAGGTTAAAAGAGATGACAGGTTAAATTGATTGGTTTTAGTTAAGTTAGTCAAATGAGTTGTTTCGAATCAAATGAGTTAGCGGGCTGGTAAATCATATGAGTTATTTTTGGGTTAGTTGTTTTTGGTAAGTTGGATTTTGAGTTAGATCAAGTATTGATAGCTTTATAATGTTAGGGTGTTGAAAACATTTTATATGCAACTGATTACAAAAATAATATTCATGGTTTCATACACATAACTCATTTGTAAACTCTTAGCTCAATATCTAATCTTGTATAATGTATCATGTTATTAGGACCATGCAATGTTTTTTGATCCAGATTTCGTCACGTAAGCGATAATTTTTTTTCTTTAATTCTATTATATATATAATCTCTTGAATCTAATTATTTGTTTCATTTCTATTCTAATAATGATGAACTAACTCAAATAAAGTTTTCGTAAACTATAAAAAAATATAAATATTTGTTTAACCCGGTCAACGACCGGATATAGATCTAGTTATTGATATATATATATATATATATATGTCTTGTTATTTGTATAAATACAATTAATTTAAAACATTTACAATATTGTTATTCAAAATTGTCATTATGTCATTAATATAACTAATTAGTTATTGTATAAAGTTAATGAGAACACTTTATAACTTTAAATATTATCAAACACAATAAACGTTATATCTTCTGGGGTAACACCCGATTGACAAAACTAATTCCGATCTAAAATGAACTTCAAATAATGTATCATCTAACTTTCCAAAAATAATAATGCATCATCTGTTATATACCATCACCACACAATGCAACAACCAACAAAGTTTCAATTAAGTAAACAAAGATGAAAGCACAATTATTAAATCATGAAACAAAATTAGTCGGGAAAATTTTGTTTAGAAAACTTATTTCTCTATGAAAAGAAAACAAAAATGCAAAGAACTAATATATCAAGAAATAACAATCCCAATGTTTTATAACTGTCAAACAACAAAATCAAATCATAGGTTATATTCAGGCAAAAACACCAAAGTTGATGAGATCCAAGGGCTTAATTTTCACCATTAGATCAAAAGTAATGAACAATCAAGATTAAAAGGAATGTTACACATGGAAGGGTGTCTCCGATCATCTTCCTTTATAATCTCTAACGGACATCTTCATCTCTGGCAGCGACGACACTATTGTCGCCGTCATCTCTAACACCAATAACCGGCAGTAATATCCAATCAAATTTGATTGGTAAGCTAATCAAACTTGATATGTAAAAGGAAATCACTCCGACGCAACTCCAGTAAATAAGTCCAACGAATCAATTTCGTTTTTCGATGGATACAGTAGGAGTTTCACCTTAAGAAATTATATAAAGGGGTTATAAATATACGCATCTGGGATTTGGTTTGGATTTGATGGATGACGATCCAATAAATGGTGATTGTTGAATAAGGTCTAGGCTCTGCCTGTTCCCGCCGCCGTCCTGGGATATAGAGAGATGGAGAATGCAATTGTATTTTGTGTGTTGCTGGTGGTGGTCAGTTAGAGATGGTGGTGGTAGTTGTGGTTGCCATTACGGGTGTAAACGAGCCGAGTCCGAGCTTGACAGTGCTCGAGCTCAATTATCAGAAGCTCGAGCTAGAAAGCTCGTTAGTCAAACATTTGGTCAAAAAGAAAATGATGGCTGCTGGATGCTGCTAAACAAAGTTTCGGCAGATAGACCAACACTCCATAAATGTAAACATTAAATACAAACAAGAAAATGCTTCATTTTATACCCATCACCGATATATATATATATATTTATATGAACCGATAAATGATACAAATGTCGATGTTGTGTAAAATTTTTAGATTGACCATTTTCTTTAATTGCATGACCTTTTTTTTATTATTGATGTGACATGTCACGTTATTTTTTTTATTATTGATGTGACATGTCACGTTATTTTTTTTATTATTGATGTGACATGTCACGTTGACACATAACGTTAAAAATTAACAATGTTGCCATTATTGCATTCAATTTGAAAACAGGGTCCCTTTAATAATCAAAACTAAATACGTTATCTTTCTTAGTAATTTTAAGCAAATAGATTAGCTTTTTATGTACTTGACCCTTAATCATTTTTCAATTGAAATTGAAAGGCAAAGTGACGATCAAAAACCTATTTATAATATGTATTACTAGTATATATATATATATATATATATACTAGAGTGCATGCCCGTGCGTTGCACGTCTAGCTTAGCTATCTTAGCAAAAGATAGTTTCGACATTTATTTTTTCCTGCTTGTTGTGTACTTTGATTCAAAGTCATTGTATAATGTTAAAAACATTGTTATATTGAGTGAAATAATACAAAGGTTGAGCTCCAAAGATGTAATACCTGCAATTTGTAAGCAGAATTATTGTTAATGATTGAAATGAAGGTAAGTAAGCTAAGTAATAGTTTGGTTTTATTAAGGGTAACACATTTCAAATGTAATGCATGCCATCAAGTTAACTAATAAACGAAATTCGTATATATGATTAGTGAATATATGAAGTGATTTGTGGTAGTTATATAATTATTGACATTAAGATATCAATTAAGATGGAGAATGGCAAGAGATTGAAACTGATAAGTTATTGAAAGAAATTTCTGTATATATTGTGAGTGTGTGTTCCAATTGTAGTTTGTCGTGGCTGAGTTGAGGCTATAGGGGTATAGTGAGACATAGTAGTTCTTTTTTTTTCAATATGAGTGACGTCAGGAACAAATTGGTGAGAACAATTGAAGATGTATTTCAGTTGGATGAAGAATTGTTGAAGGCAGTTTTGAGGATTGGTGTACCTACTGGTTATCGCTGAGTGGAATCCGCAAGGTTAATAACATTTCTGCGAAGGAGGTTTGAGAAGATAGGAGATGACGTTTGAGAAGACAGAAGATGTAATTTTTGATTATAACATGGCAGATGTTGAGAAGGTACATACGACCATGACAGGGTGGGCATTTTCAGATGAATTGAATCTTGCTGACGTAATGAGAGCCGATGGTTTTTCTGCTTTCTACGATACAGTGGAAGTGTTGAGTGCAAGAGATGTGGATTGCCGATGACCAAGTATAACTAATTATTCACAATTCCTACTTTTTATACTTTCTCAGATACTACTGAAATTTGGGTTTCTTTATTTAATGTTTAGTGTTTAGGTTAAGCCGAAAATTCAACACATACTTTTTCTAAAACAACTTTGAAGGAACGTTGTGTATAACGGAAGTGTGTAAAATCTAGAGTTAGTTTGTTTAGTAAATAGCTCATGCATAAGCAAACTGAACTAACCTTATTTGAACCATCAAGTCGTCCTCTATATATTCTGCCAAAACCTCCATCACCGAGAAGACAATCACCCCTTAAAATTATAGATACAGCTTCCATTTAAGAAAATGTGAATGTTTGGACCGCAAGATAGTGTGATCCCCCATCTTTGGTACCTTTTTTGGCTTTAAATAATCTTTCCTCCAGTAGAGCATATCATCCCACATTTGCCTTGTCTTCTCAATATCAAATTTCCTAGCCTTTAAAAAGCTGCAATGTCATGTCAAAGTAGTAAAAACATTTTAAAGTCACCCGTAGTGTAATAAAAGTACCAGTTACAAACTGTTTGAGCTTAAATGCAGTACATGGGTCATGTCAGCCCTTATGTATGAAAATCGGTCATTTTAGGTTGCATTTTATGTGTAATAGACCAAATGGGTCAGATATAAAAATGTAACTAAAAATGGGATAGGCTATATGGGTCAAACAAATCAAAGTAGCCAAAGGTGTATCCAAATGCTTATAGTGCTGTACCTATATTGTTTGAGTCTAAAAACCTGAAACTTTATGTACAAATGAATTACTATATTACCTTTTTTACATCGTAAGCGGCTCATTCTTATACAGAATATACTTTCAAGTAAACAAACTGTCCATAGCCCAAATATGATTAACTTTGCATCAATCAGGATTCTATGAATAGACTGATCGGCCCTAAAAAAAGTCAAAATCCATTAACAGATAAGCATCTGATAAGTAGTTGATATGAGGATAAAAAAAAATGCACAATAGTATTTCACCTTCAAGTCGTTAGCTCAAAAAGAAAAAAATTCACTTTCAAGAAATCATCAGGTCTAATTAAATTACCTATCAACATCCTTGTCAAAGATAATCCCCAAAGTAGCCTTCATTGCCGCCTTGTCCTCAGGTTTAGGAGTATAATTAGGATATCGACGTGAACATTAGTGAAGTTAGCTTTGGTTACACAACTGTGATTGGCTGGCTGGACTCACAAACACGTATATAGCTACATCCAAATACGTATGAGATAGAGCGACTAATATACATAGAATGGTATATTGTCACATGGGAAATGGACAGTAGAGCAACCTTAGAGAAGACTTAAAGGCCTTCAGGAGGGTATTTCCTCATTGCAATGGAGAACTTGAAAGACAAACATTACATGCAATGCGTTTAGTAGCATAAATACACGAAACTAAGGAGTGTAATATACAACTGTGGTATCACAATCTTACCTTGGTAAAACTAAGCACTCATGGAAGTCATAAAATAGTAGATAGCAGGGTTTTCCTTCTCCTCCTTAATCATTACATCCCCCAGTGAACCCCATAGAGTAACTCAAGCCTGTCGATTTCTACACATACAAATGAATACTATGAGCATTACATAGTACAATATGAAGGATAACCCAACAGAAGAATATACCTGAAATGATGTACAGAAAACCGAAAATTTTAACGAAAAAAAGATTTCTGGGTTTCGGGCCTGTTTTAGGAACTGTTTCACACGTCTCTTTCTCAATCATCTCGTCTTTTGTAAGATACTTATAGATGTAAGACCTAAATGCAGAATGCAAGTCCCAATATAATACTGGTCAGCCAATGCTAATGAGAAACAAACCAAGCACCAAAAAAAGTACCAGGAACATCAGCAACAACTTGAGACCTTGTGAACTCAACTTCCACGGCTGAATAAGAGATATATAAGAGAGTTACAAACCAACAACAGAGATAAAAATAAATAATTTTTTGAGCTAAATGAAAACGTAACCAAACAACAGTACAAAGAGACAGGAGTAACCTATAGTTTTCTCAATGTGTTTCTTGCATTAAATACGAACACAATTATAGATCCATCCATTTTGCTATCAAATATTAAGTAACGACTATATACAGTTTAAATTCAAATCTCATCACATGTCCACAAAAATACCATTTTAGAGTGACACCTGCCATCACAAAAGGGGATGATTTGCATAAACCCAAGTGAAAATCAGGGTCTCCAAAAATAAGAAGCTAAACTTGCATCTATATATCAAGGTTGCTTAACTGACGATTAAGAGATTAATTAGGTGTACGGAATCAAGCATGGCTTGTTGGTTAAAGCTAAACAGAAAATAGTTTACAGGAAAATGTGTTTTTGACTCAAACTTATAGGTAATGATTCTTCTTTAATACCATCGGAGCATTGGTTATCGTTGTTAATGAATGTCATCTAAGCACAAACACAGGCCCTCAATAGCACAACCCTCCTTAGCCATGGTTAAACCAATTCTTAGTCCTAAAACTTGACCGGTCCACTCACTTGAGAACAACTCTAAGGGATCATACTTCACTTTCACCCTCATAAACTCTACCTTTTTTGTACTTCTTGAACACCTCTTCAAAAGCCACATTACGATTCTTACCCCAATGTGGCAATTCACCGTACTTAAACACTGCCATTTGCTCAATCTATTCAAGCACATCCTTGAAAAGTCTTTTTTGGATCTTTACTTCTGTAATAAGTGATGTCAAAATCCAATTAGTCTTCTTGTTTACCCAAGTATGCATTGACCCTGTAACGTATCTCAACAGAATACCATTATAGTGATCTAGACCACACAATGATTGTAGCCTATACTTACAAGCTTCTGTATATCTTGAATGAAATATCTAGATTTTGAAAGGACAATGCTTATGCTGATTCGTTGGGAAGAATAAACCCCTGACCTGATCCCATGGACACATGGTGATTTCAGCATCTTTCGGGCCTTTAAAGCAACCTCCTGATGCTTGAAGTCGATTTTGGCATCAACTACAAAGTATCACTTAAAGATAATACCTACATAATTTACTTTTGTTCATGCAATTTAAGATAGTAATTTTTCCTGGATAGTTCTAGTATACCATCATTTGTTAGCCCATATGCAAACTTTATTAGAGTGGTTGCCATTAGCCTTCCACCAATGCATTTTACAGCTATATCACCTTATGCTTCTGCATCTTCCTCAATTTTTAAAATTCACAAACATAATTTTGTGCAAATATTTTTAGCTTTTTATGAGCATAAAAACGGTTTCTTGATATTTATGATTCAAATTACTACCACGGTGTTGGTTCATTGTCTGAACCAACAGGCGAGTGATACGCCCCGTCCAAACTAATGTTCAAAGCACCCTCCAGATGGAACAACTCCATCACCCTATACGTATGCCAGGCCATACACCTGTACTAAGGATAGCAATACGTATGCCAGGCCATACACCTGTACTAAGGATAGCGATTTGTTAGGCCTAAAGTAAAGATATTGAAGTTCTGCCTTACTTCTCAAAGGTTCGAACTATTTATCAATTAGTAGGTCACTGTTTCATCTGGATCAAGTGGGTAAAATTCAAAAAAGTGTGTGACATGGGTCAGAGGGTTCTAACATCGCCTACAAAACACCTTAAATCATATCCAACAAAGAACCTACAAAAGCGCAAGGAGCCAAGCACAAAGATATAGGCTGTCAAAACAGCATTGACCATATATTTTAACAGGAACATCGCACTGCCAACCAGAGGAAACGCATGGCATGTGCATTGGACATAGTCTCCGGTGAAAAAAAAACACAACTTAAGACTTATTTTTACGCACAAAAAATGGAGTAGCATTTTGGATAGATTAAAATACATGCTGGTTGTATACTTACAGTAGGAGGTATTGGCTTAACTGAGCGGTAACAAACCACAAAAACTGAGAGACGGGCCGTCAAAATGACTTTTATATTTGGGTTTACCTTCACTAATAGCAACAACAGACCTGCATTACCAAAATGCCATAGTTACATTCTCCCACAACAAAAACAAAAAGATTAATAATAATAAATTAGATGTTGAATTGGAAAAAAGAACAAAACCTGCTAGAGCAATATTCGCAGTTCACTCTCCATTCATCATTCTCACAACCAGGTAATTTCGATTACACTATTATTTCTATATAAAATTTCCAAAATGCCTTAAATATTTAATAATCCTTACCAGGGACATCCTTGCATCTTTTTTTCCATGACCTATATTCACACATACCTCATCAATGAAATCCATAATTAACATTATAAATGAAGTGCCAAAAAACCTTCATGCCTTTACATGTTGGAGCTTTATAAACTATAAGATAAATATATTGTTGCATACCAAATTATTAGCAGGGAAAAATCGAATACACAAATAAAGAGAAGAAAAGCATAATCACATCAAGATATGTGCATATATGAATATCGTACAAATAGTTATGCTCAAAGTGACATGCATAGTTTTTTTTCTAAACTCTTTTAAACTCAATAGCCTCAGTTATGTCAATGTTCTCCCCAGAATACATACTCCAATGTCGTTCATTGCTGATAGATGCCTTGCATTACCAAGTGGCCAAAACAAAGTGTCCATGGGTTTGTATCCAAGGCTATGTAAAAAACGTCGTATTATAACGGGTATTATGTTACATATTATATGTGGTGAAATGATATATGAGAAAAAAAAAATTATACTCTGTGGACTTTACCATCTGGTCCGGTTATTATATTCAAATGTATAATGACGTTGATATGGTGGAAATAGGTGGAACATCCATACCCTTATCTTATATTAAAGTAGGCCTCAAATGAGAAATTACCAACTAATCCAGTATTGTGTGCAAACCGTTGCTTCCTCTTCGGATGCATTTACCCTGAAAACACAAAACGACTTGATCTTTACATACGGTCGCAGGCTAAAGCCATAAGGCTAGACAACTCAACAAAAACAACAACAACAAAGTCTAACTATGAAGCAACGTTCTTACAATTCAAACATCTAACAATAAATTTGAAGTTTTCTTTCAAGCATTTTATCAAACATCTTTCATGCACATCTCATAGTACAACTGATCTGTTCATATAGAATCCACTCCATAAACCCCAAAATACAAAACCTGTAAGGAATCTAAAGTCTTACGAAATAAACAGCAAAAAATAAAAAATAAAAATACACTAACCTTATTTATTACCATCATCTTTTGAAAACCTGTAATATAAAAGGAAAAAAAATTGAGAAAAGAAACTCGTTATTGTTAATTGATAATAAGAAGTTTGATTCAAAAACATAATCCACAGTAAAAAAAAACACGGGACAAAAAAGTAAAAAACAATATATCAAGACGATGAAAATAACACAAAAAAAAGAGAGGAAGATGAGACCGGTGGAACCGGTGGGTGGCTGATCGACAGGATGGTGGTTGGCCAGAGAAGCTAATGAATCCATATGAATTAATCAGCATTAACAACCCAATAGATACATAGCCCATGAAGAGAAATTGATCGGTCATTTTATAAAGAGGGAACAATAAGACATTAAATTATCATCATATACATATACATATATATGCATACATATATAGTCATATCAAGAGAAATTGATCAGACACTTCATAATTATTATCATGCACATATATATATATATATATATATATATATAGCATTATTAAACGCCATAAATCCATAAAGGTTTCTATAAACAATAAATAACAAACCAACGATTCAATCACCTATGAACACAACGATGCATAGTGTACATGTATTACCTGCGAAATTGATAACCCTCATCAATGAAATCCATAATTAATCCATAATTAACGTCATAAGTGAAGTGCCAAAAAACAATCAGGCCTTCAACTTTATATTATAATAGATATTGTCACAAATCGTCCATATGATTTGCTTGATTAGAATTTTCGTCCCTGTGTGTTTTTTTTCCTTAGGTGTCCCTGAGGTATGAATTTTCATTGCCAATCGTCTTTGGCAATAACAGTTGTTAGTTTTGCTCCGTTAAACCCCTCACGTGCATACCACGTGAGGGTATAATCGTCAATATCGTAACCATAGGAACTATTTGTGATAAAAACATTGGATTTAATAAAATCCTTAGATTCCTTCTCCCCCACAACTCCGACCACCACCGCTGCCGGCTACAGCTTGTAACCGCCGGAAAAGTCACCAGAAACCGAAAACAACCACCCCACTGTGGCTACAAAAACATCAACATAATAATTGGGCATGGTCAGATCAGAACATCTCTCTTTATTTCTAAACCGTCGTGAGGTGGTGGTGGTCCGGTGGTGTGTGGTTGCGAGAGAGAGAGAGAGAAAGAGAAGAAAAAAAAAGAATAGATTAAGGTTTTTAGAGAGAGGAACAAAATGCGTTTGTTTAGAAGCTCGTTAGTTACGTTCCTTAACATCCTGGGATGTTATGGAGTCGTGTGGTGGCAGCTGAAAGACGACACACAGCAGAAACGACGACAGAATGACAGAGCAGCGGTAACAGTGTCGGTTTCGTAATGGTGATGAAGTAATTAAGGCTTAGGATTAAAGTTGAAACACTAAGTGTTGTTGGGTATGATGACCTGAGTCTTTTTTTGGTGAAAAGGAAAGGGGGCAAGCAACTGTGAGGGTGGCCGGAAGTTTGGTTGGCGGTGGGGGTAAGAGAGGGAGGAAGATGATGAGTTTTTATTACATGTAGTTCTTGTGGTTCTGAAATTCACGATTATACGCTCACGTAGTATGCACGTGAAGGATTTAACGGAGAAAACTAACGGTTGGCAATAAAAATGCATAACTTAAGGACACCAAATGGAAAAAAAAAGCACAGGGACGAAAATGCTAATCGAGCAAACCACAGGGACGATTTGTGACAATTTATCTAATATATATAATTATATTATATTATATTAAAAAACTCGTTTAGGCTCACGAGCTTATTAGAATTATATATTTGAAGCTCAAGCTTGGGATCGATTAATAAATGAGTCAATAGTTAAGCTCGAATTCGTCTCGAACTTGTTTAGGCTCAGCTCGAAACGAGCTTTTCCCAAATCAAATTCGAATAGTTTGTGAGTAGGCTTGAGTCGTTTACACCCATAGTTTCCATCGTCAACTTAGGAGGAGGAAGGAGTAGCCGGAAAGTGTGTTGGTGGTGGTCGAAGTGTGTTTGCGTAGTGTGTGTCAGGGAAGAAAATGAGAGGAAGGGAGAGAGGGATTTGGTGGATAGGGTTTGTTTTTTATTAGTTGTATCTAAACCATTGGATATGATAAAATGAAAGACTAAGATTCAGCCCTTCAGATTTCAAGAAAAAAAAAATATAAATGAACAAACTATTGCCGCACACATTTTATGCAATATTAGTCCCTGTCGTGAAATAACTTGCAATAATAGTCCTTACGTTAAAAAATGTTAAAAGGCTTGATGTGTAACTTCGACTCTTAAATTTATTAACACGAATCTCCTAGCTATTAACAACTACACACTTACAGGCAGTGGACCCTTTCGTATGCAATATAGTTGACTTGGTAAATCTCAGGTCGAACACATGGATTGTTGTTGTAGTAGTTGTTCAAATAATGCAAGTCAAAGTGAAAAGGAGTTGTGACCGTGTTGTCACTTTGCTTTTAAGAGTTAGTTAGTAAATTGAAAATCGAGTTAGTAACTCCGAAGAATTAATTGGAAAGAGTTTGGTCATAAACAATAATATAAAAAGGCGCACATACTTGGATCAACTTACATATCAATCAGAAAGTCTAAATATCACTTGCAATGTTGAACGACTTAAAAAGTAATCAAGATGAACTCTCGTTATACTCAAATATTTAATTGCAAAAGTATAGTTATCACTCTCATAGTCTCATGAATAACTAGATCTATACCCGGTCGTTGACCGAGTTCGAAACAATATTTACTTATATAAAACTAAGAGTACATGAACTTTATATATAAACAAAAATTAAATAACAAAAATGCAAACATCCAACTTTTATTAGTTATGTCCGTAACATAAAACGTTAACACAAACATAAGATGAATGAAAAACAAATAATTTCTAGACATTCAAATAAATAAAATGACGGTGCAAGAAGTAGATGGAAAATATATAAGGCTATGTATTCTTCCCCAAGTTATCATTAGAAACCCCAACTTTTATAGTAGCTTCAACCATTGAATCACCGCCACCATTAATTATCATATTATCTACATCTTCAATGGTATCTCCAACGTTGGAATTTTCACCTTCCATAGTAGCATTGTTAATCATGTTACATTCGCCAATGTTATTGGAAGGTTCCTCATTTGTGCCATTTGAGACCATATTAGGGGTATTTTTTATGGTTGTTGAAGTCACACGAGGCCCCCATTGAATTTCATCCATCATTTCTTCTTCAGATTCGGTGACCTTTGTTTTCATCTCGTATTCAAGTGTTGACAACGGATTGGCAATAACCGGAAGTATTGGGGGCAGTACACGTGACATAGTGGCATTTACGTTGTTTAGGACACCAAATTCATTACCATAGTACGTTGAGACAGTAAACCAACGGGAGAACTGAGGCTTTAGGTTGTACTTATCAACTTTGATACCAAAGACGACCGACACTCCAAACAAACTTTCAATAAAGAAATTGAGTATCCAATTGGGATCACCAGCACCCTGTTTTAAAAATATGACAGATTTAGGATACATGGTGATATCGATATAATAAAAAGGTGTGAAGCAACAAACCTCTTGTGAATCCTTAGCAATTAGCTCATCAACTATGCATCCTAAAAGCTTATTAGCATTATCGTTGAACACAACACATTCCATTATCTCTCTGTTGTAGTATACTTGTACCACTAACTTGTCACTGTAAAAACGAAAGATCAATACAAACTCCCAAAAGTATACACTGATTCACGTTATTTATAACTTATGCTTGACGTGGGGTTGAGTTCCGGTTACAATGAGTACAGTAATATTGAACATCCCTAAATTCCACAGTTTTATAGCATTTTTTGCATTGTAGGTAATTCCAATCCCTTGATAAATTGAAACCAATCACCGTAGCCTCAATGATGAAGGTTGTTCCCTTAAACAGTTAAAAAAAAACAGTAGCATATAAGATACGATAGATATATAAGATACGATGATGGTCCAAAAGATTGAATTCCAACATGTCAAATGGGACTTTTAAAGAACTTACATTATTTAGCGAAAACATAGAACAGGATATATGTGGAAATGAATTAACGGGTATTAGGTCAGTTATCCAGGTCAATGGTCTAGAGAATGGCTGTTTTTAGTAGATAATTAAAATCTATATGTATTCTATTGTTTCTCAAACAATGTTTGAAACAATCTGTAGTGGTACGGCTGCTGATGGTTATAGAAAATGGGTCATGTAAATAGGTTGATTATGGGTACAATGACTGCTATAATTACATACAGAACATATTATGGTGTTAGTACACAGACCATATTACTCCTAAAACTTTTTTAAAACAGTCAAAGTAAAAAATATATAAAATGCAACCATATTTTTTTGTATTTCTTACCACGTCAACTCCATCAACCATACGCATATAAATATCTAGAACATTTGTCATGGTCAGCTCAGGATCCATCGATTTGAAAACAACTGGATGAATTGGCCTATAAAAGAACAACTTTAAATCAATTAACAGTCCATCATTTTGTTACTAATAGTTTTGCGGATTTGAAAGATGGTCATTTGATACCTTTGACTATAGGTAGCAACCTGGATGATCCTTGGGTTCAAAAAGAATTGTGATGCCACTGTCGTAGTCACTTGTGGGAAAGCTTGGCATTAAGAAAATGATTATTGATTATTAAGACAATGTATTATAAAATACTATCGTTAAATATCTTAAACAAATAATGACATAAAGTCCTACACTGTAACACCTCGTTTTGTAAAAATGCGGATTTTGAAAAGTTTTCGTCTTAAAACATAACTCTTTTAAATAAAATGCGGAAGCAATGTTTAAAATCTCATTTGATTCATAGTAGAATCATTAAACAACTTTAAACGGTGTTACTATCAACATATCATCACAATAATTTAATAAAATCCATAATCAAGAAAATAAAATGTCAACCGGCATAATAAATAAGTCTACTTAAGAGTACTAGCAAATGGGTAACTAAAAGCCATCTTTATTCATCATCAATAGCTACCCTTCCCCTCGTATATCTACTAGCTCCACCAACACATAACCTGAGGGCACAACACATTTTCAACAAAAGAAGCGTCAGCTTAAAAAGCCGAATAAGACAAAATGTTAGTTTATAAAAGATTGCCAGTTAAAACGTTTCATCAAAACATTTCATACATACATTAAGGCACACAATAATCACACATCAACACTATCATCGTCACAATAGCTAACACACCTATAAAAGTGCCTAGCAATCCCCAATCAACATTATCATCTTAATCTCACGTCACATCATCATCATCATATAGTTATGCCTAATTAATCAACATAAAGATGGGGTTGTGTGTAGGCGGTCATAAGACCTCACAGGGAACCTCTCACCCGACATGATAGGTAGACCTCACGGTGGTCCATCGGCGTCGTTAAGGATAGGCATAACCAATCCAGGAGTAACCCGTTTCCGCACATATAGTGGTAATCACTACACCCGGAATTACTCATCTCACGTGATTAGGGTCACACGAAGGTATCATGACTACCCTCGAGTGATCGACATGCACAAAAGTCCATAGGACAAATGTGGGTTAAGCTTAACACTCTCACATCAATATTATACTCGAGTTTAAGTTCAACATTTAATTCTCACATCATCATCGTATCTACATTTCAACTTTCATCATTAGGGCCCTTAACGTGCAACGTGACATGGCAACCTACTATAGTCTAGTGTACTATGTTTACAAGCCAATAAATAATCACACATCGCATTCATAATCACACAAAATTATCAGCATATCATACATATCTAATAATCAAAAATAAGCTCCCAAGTGAATCTCATACCCAACATATGCATGAGATAATAAAACAATCATTAAAAAGGAAAGGTTATATCGAAACTGCATTTTGTTGTGTTCCTCAGCGTGACAAAAGTATGTTATCTTACCTTATTCAGAAAATAAGATCCATCACATCTGAACTTATGATGTCGTCCAAACACCTATAATTATCCATAACAATACATAAGCTGCTAATTTGGCCAACTTAATTAACTATCCATTTGTTACATGACTTTATGGCAGTAAGCTACATGTATTATATATTATGTTTGCATGCATGAATTCCATTTTCTATGGAACATCATGTACAACATCACCTAAAGCAAGTTTATTTGACTCTTCTTTTACTCCATAATTAGACAACAACCTCAATTCCCATTTTTAGCCATTTCCATTCGATAGACTTACAATTTAAACTCAACATTAGATGATAACAAATAGTTTGTTATTTCATCTTCTATTCTAATCAGACTATTTAGATGCACGACACATATCAATTCCGGAAGCACAACTTGACTTGTAGCCCCTTCACACCCCCGATGTTAATACTAATAACAATTATCTATATTTAGAAATTACGAAACTAGTTATAGCTTATAATTTATAATTAAACTGACCTCAAAACCGTATAGCACACAAGTGAAACTCCAACATGACGATACTCACGTACATTTGCCTATCTTATATCGTCTCAATTCGATCCATCCCATCCACACAATACCCAAACCAGAAAATGTAAAACAAAAGGCACCATCATCAATCTCTCCTTCTAGCTCTCTTGCTGTCTCACGCGACCCTTATTGCATGTGATTAGGGGAAAAATGATTTTTTGATTATCTGAAAACTGATCACTTCCCCATGATTACAAAGGTACAAATAAAGCTGCAAAATTCGAATGGGCCCTAAAAGACAAGCGGGCCGAAAGTTATTACAATTTCAAAGTCCAAAAAACACTGAAAAACTAATAAAAAGGTCCATAACTCCTAGAAATCAGCGTTTTTGGGCTCGAAGACTTTTGGGCTCGAAGACTTTGGCGGTTTGCAACTTGATGCTCCTTTTTCCAACGGTCGTTTCGAGTGGTCATATTTCGAAATCGGAGCTCTGTAGCAAACGTTATGGCCACTTTAGTGAAGGTCTCTTTTTGTCTTCACCTTCTAAGTACAAAAGGCCTGATCCTTAATACACACGTATATCATACTCTCGTATCTTAAACGACTTACTAAAGAAAACTCATTCACTCCAAATTAAACGGATGAATTCTTCCCAACTCACGCACCTCCCCTCAACATATGTTATGATGGAGTTGTACACAACGCTTTGAGAACGAGATCACCATGACATCCAATGATCATCATATCTATGCTTCGTTTTTTCTCTTTAGTTCTAACTAGCGGCGCACGCTACCGAAACCCTATTTTGTATGCCATGCCTAATATGTCAATTTTATATATATTTACGGGATCGACTATTAAATCCCCACACGTAAACTGACTCCAATTAAGATTTCTACTTAAAATCCATTCACTTAATTGTTATACCAATTTTCATTCAAAGCCCTTTTACTTACCCATAATGACATAAAGGACTCTAAACAACTAATTAGTTCTTATACATATTTTCCACAAAGTTACTGATTATTAAACAACTCCAATTCAAAGCCCTACATCCATTCTAAAGGGGTTGTCACCGGACGCATATGGAAATGACATGGATTTAATGGGCGGCGATCCAAGAGAAGATGACGGTTGTTACGGTACGGGCTTTGCCCTTAATGCTAAGGGCAAAGCCCTTAAAGATGATTTTTCAATGGTTCTCACCATATATGTGGTTCTCACTTGATCCCTTCACTATATATATATATATATGTATGTGTGTGTCTGTGTGTGTGTGTGTGTGTCTGTGTGACAATTTAATTTACAATATTTTAACTAAATGTGTTAGGATAAGAAATTCGGGATGTTACATACACCGACCTCCAAACTTGCAAACCCTACAACAATATTTGTATCTTTTTGCTTTCGATAAGATCATCTGTAAACTTTAAGGCACACTCCCCCCATAAAGAAATTTTCAATTTCACGTCTCTGTGTTTCAGTAAATAAAAATAAACGTTTAACCAACGGTTCAAAACATGGACTGATAAATATGTTACTGTAAACGAAACAAACATACCCCGTATCAACAATTACAATGTTACGAAGATTTCGTTGACGACTTTCAGACCCATCTTTATTGTCTAGAGGACCTCATTCGCGAAGAACTCCAAAGACATCTATAAGATATATACATATATATATATATATGTTTAGACTTCACTTCAAAGAAACATGGAAATAAAGAGATGATGTATAGTTACCAGTGAGATAAGTATCATTATCAATACGGGCAACAAGTTTATTGAATGGGACAAAGTCGAATACATAGCGTGGAAACAACTGTCGTCCGATAGTTGAGGACTGTACAAAAGTTGATGCAGAGAATTCTACATAGAATTCTTGCATTTACGGCCTATACAACATAGAATATGCAAGGACCTTGAATTTGTGTATCTTGTATATGCAGCCCTCCTTCACCAAGTTTCTATATTTGTTCCTTAGAATTATAGGAACCTTAGCATGAATTGAAGATCCCTAAGTTTCATAGTAAAAAATATCATCAGTTCGTATATTTTTGACAATGTAATTGTTACGGCTACATGGGTGATGGCCGGATTGAATAAAGGGTAAATATGGGTAAAGGGTAAAAGAACATGTGTTTTCAATGATTTTTATCCAAAAACATTTTCATTTCGTAAAATGTAGTGTATTGACAAAAAAATGTTTACATTTACCACATAATGTGTCATTGCCAAAAGCAGCTGAAAAGTACGAATCAATTAACCATTACAGATATGGGTAATATAAACTTACTTGTTCATTCACAAATACAAAGTCCTCTGAAAACAAGCGACCTGTTGTTGGAATTGATGAAGTCCATTTACATGCAACCATTGTAACAACCCTCAATTTCTGACTAGGAAAACTTACTTATAATTATCTAGGTATCTATCCCTAGAAGTTTATTAAGAAGAATTGTCTTCTAGACACTAAGGCATAGTGATATTTGCCCTCTAGTTCAATAGAATGTCCAAAGATAGTCAGTTGCCTTAGAAATGCCATAAACAATAACTATAATCATTCAAGACAATCTCAAGCTATAAATTAATTCCAATTGAACTTGATGAAATGCCAACGAACCAAAAAGTTTCATTCGAGAAGTTAAGTTGCAAAAAAATATTTGTACAAGACTCACAAGTTGTGATAACAATCAAGAAATCCTTATAAATGTCCAACCATTTAAACATCAAGAGAATCTAAGTATATGCAAACACAAATATATATATATATATATATATGATGGTCAATATATATATATATATATATATTCATAAACTAATATGCATTTAAAAGTGTTGAATAATAATAAGTATATATATATGACTTATATAAAATGCAAGTTTATAAACAAAGAGTCAATTAACAAATTAAAACACAAATATATATGAACACATACACATATATACGGCCATATATATATATATATACATATTCATATAATCACACAAGTCTTTTAAAAGCCTACTAACTAGTAATTTAAATTAACCACACATGCACCCATACATACATAATGTACCTAGACATGAAATAACTAACAAAAACAAATTTCCTTTTCAAAGTTTAAGCTAAAATTCGCCCCCCCCCCCTCCCAAAACACCTTACCCAATCAAAAATCAACCACTCTTTCATTTCTTACACTTCCAATACACTACCTCACACAATACTCAACCTACACACTCTTACACTCCCCAAAACACACACACATCATTATTCGCTCCCACAAACACCTTCTCTCTCTCTCTCATTTCCTCTCAATTTTTCTGCACTTTCTTCTCCCTTTCTCCTCTTCATTTCGGCTCAAACAACAAAGAAAAAGACAAGACAAAATCAAATCCAAACAATAACAATAATAAGGGTTTATGCTAGAATAAGTAAGGGTTGATTCAAGCAAGGATTAAGGGTGGTTTTAAGCTTGGAATAAGGGTTATTGGGAGCACAAAGGCCACAAAATTTCTGCCCAAAAATCATCTCCAAAACCGAGTTCATCAAGGGTATAAATCTTCATCTCTTTGTTTAATCTATCTTGTTTTTACTTATACTCAAAGATCTTTATCAAAAGGTTATGTTTTCTTTCGAATAAACACTTGATGAGGACAAAGTTAATAGGATCTTTCTTCCCATGCTCATGCATGTCGAATCTATGAAGAAAAATCCAAGGATTCAACTAGTTTAAGACCCAAAGGTGTTGTCAAAGATTAAATAGCTTTTAAAGTGATTTTTCTTTTGAAATATGGTCATGTTTTTATATATTTTGATGAATATATTTCTAGAGCTTTCCATAAAAATGTTTTTAAGTTGTTGAATTGAAGATGGATAAAGATTTGTTGATAAAATGATTAGATGATTACATGCATGCTTAGATTTGCACTAGTTTAAGTCGTTTTTGATTTGGGATTTGAGATGGATCTTTAATTGATGACTTCATATATATTTTGATGTTAAAATACATGTTAATAATCTGGGATTTATGAAGTTAGTACAAGAAAAAAGGATTTTAGAAGAATTCAACCAAAACTATGTCCAAAATCACAACCGAAAATCACCAACAATACATATATGCATCCACCATATTAATCAAGCAATCTATTCAAGAAAAATACAAAGAAAATCTGGAAGTACACTAATGAAATGTTAACGGATGAGTGAGGATGAATAAAATGCATTGGGGATACCAAAATAAGTGGTTGGGTAGTTTAAAATAAAGCAAACATACTTTTATGTTACCAAGAAAATTCTCAAAATCTGTATTTGAACTTGGAGCGTGTAAAAGTGGTTCAAAAAGGACGAACTGGGTAAAACTCATAAAATATGAAACGTAGCCAGATGAGTTGAGTTTAACAACCAACTGGAATTACTCAAAAATAATGAACCAAATGAAAGATATGATCTTTCTACTGAAACTGGTCAAAACTGTAAATTTGTCTGAATATTTTATGAACTTTGACAATTTTTATCTCCTAAACCAAAAGGCTCCAGGAGGTTATACTTGGTGGAAAGTAATTTCAATGTGTCCATGCCTTCAAATAAATTTTTGGTTTTTTTCTGAAGGTTATATCACTGAGAACTTTTGTAAAACATTTCAAGTCGCACAACAGCAACCATTCTGACCTGTTTTAGTTTAGAAATTTTTAGAGGTAGCAAAACAATGTCTAAAAATTATGTAAAAATTTACAAAATTATAAGACACATATAAGTTGCTCCACAAAAATCAGGAAGGTCCAAATAATTCTTCTTGACCCCAAAATAGTAGCTAACATTTCGTAAAAATAAAGTATAAAAAAGAAAATTCGTAAGTAATCTTAAAAATGGCATAATGGGCTATGTAATGAACTAAGAACCATAATGGGCCAACCCAGCCCAAATAATCAACCCATAAAACCACTAATCAGTGGGCCCACCTAGCCCAAAAAGTATATAGCCCAATAACCAATATAACCCATTAAGCACATAACCCAAATAAGGTAAAACCCAACAACTAATGTAAGCCCAAACATTTAAAAGTCCATGACACTTTGGCCCAATTGAGAATGGCCCATAACACCTAAACAAATTTCATGAACCAATTAATCATAAGACAAATCAAAAAATATACGAGTTGAAGATAAGTGTAATCAAAATAAAACAAAGATAATAAAGTGAGATATACATAAGTAATTATGTTAATCAAACCATATTGATATCACAAATGCTAATTCATGCTAAAATCGGTTACACATCAAATGATGAATAAGGATAATATAACTTAATATTGTATTTCTATATGATAACCTAATATGCCAAGTGAAACTACAAATAAAGCCAAGTTACCGAGAACCTAACAACTTATAACTACGCATGTAATGAAAGTAACATTTTACACCATCAATCTCTACAACCAAAATGATGCGAGTGTTACCAATATACTTGGATCCCACAATTGATAGCAACATAATGAAAATGGCATTTCTAAGTGATGGCTTAAGATAGGAACTTACGTATATTAGTCCTATCGTAGGGATAGTCTTGGCTTGAAATATGATGGAGGAACATAATGGATATATGGTCAAGGAAGCTATAGATGGGAAGTACCCATTTTGGATAGATAAGTATAATATGCGGCATATCAAGGTGAGTCATAGCCCCCTTTCAAACTCTTTATGTGTTTTACTTTCGGGGTGAAAAACATGATAATTAAAATTACTTTCTATATAAATGAAATGATTCTTTGAAAGAATGTTTACAATATGGGAATTATTTGTATGTTCAATGTGTTGTATATTATATGATGAGCTTGAGTACTGTCAAACTGTTTCACCTCGGTTCACTACTAATAGCTCTTCGAGAGGCCTGTAGTTTGAGAGTTGCGCAACTAGGACTTGTCCCCTCACCCAACGCGAAACGGTGGGATGTTTGGTTTGCCTTTGTGACGACCTTCATTCCCAGTCCGACCACGCGGTGCTCTAAGTACTATATCAGTGGTCATTTCTATGCCATGCCCCCTTCTATTATTATAATTAATATTACTGTTACACGTGATTGACGGCACGTGTTTCTTATTATCTTGGACATAACCGGTTTTAGTAGTGGCTCAAGCATTTACTCATCAAAAATCACATGAATTATGCCCTTGTGGCTAAATGAAATTGATATTAAATTATGCTTTGTGGCCAAATGAAATTGATATTAAAATTATGCCCTTGTGGCTAAATGAAATTGATATTAATATTGTCGATAATTGGAAATTGTTTGAACATACGGGTTTGGTATCGTCCCTCATATGAAATCTTGAAAGTCATTGAAATTGGAGATATTGAAAAGAATTTGATAACCGAATGATTTTGGTATGGTATACGATTAATCGATTTATATACTTTTCTCTCATGATGATTTGACAAATAAGAACTTTGAAATTTTACCATGAATTTTTCCAAGTCTTGATATGACATTATGGTATCTGGAAAACTTGATAATATGATATGAAAATTTTGTCGGTCATATGGTTTGGATATTTCGAAATGTAATAGTAATCTGTTTTCTAAGTATTAAAATGGTTATGTACCAAGATTTATATAAAAACCTATGCACTCACCAACTACGTTTTCGTAGTTGACACTTTTTCTTCATGCTTTTCAGGAATTAGCATAAGCTTTGAGGATTTATATGCATCATGATTGTTTGCATTGCACTTTGGAGTCGAATATCAAACCTTGTGATGGGCAATGGAATCCGCCTTGATCGTTGTAGTATACTATTCATGTGCTTGATATTTGTTTCGTGAACTTAATATTCAAGTATGGTGGACGCATTTGTACTTGGAAATTGGTTCACATGCTTGTACATTTGTAAATTCCTTTTTATCAAATAAAGCTATGGTGAATGTTATTTATAATCCTTGTTTTGAATACTCGACTTTCTGTACATCTCATCATTCCGCCTTAGTTGGGGTGTTACAACCATAACATTGATCCTCCATTTAATTAATAATGTCAGGCCGCAAATCATGAATATAGCGATAAGAATTGCTCATTCTCAACTTAAGATAGCTACAATGACAAGAAAAACATTCTCGACTTAAATCGAAAATGGCCATGATGAATTAGTTGGATTCATGTCGATCCTTCCGATTAATGCTTTTTCACCAATATTCCTCTCGGTAATTATAGTAGCCTCAATAACCAAACGACTGATCTGAGTTACCACCAGACGTGTAGCATTGCAAAGACCACGTTGCAGATTTATATTACGTAATAATATGATTGGGCACCGACCTTTAACTCAAGCTTATGATTTGGAACCCCAGAAAATCGCAACGTATTAAGAAATTCAGGCGGGTACATGATCTTCATTTCTTCCAAGTTTTCTGTGGTGGGACATATCTCATCCGTACTATACAATTCCACCAAATCAGATGGCGTGGTTTTAAGTTCATGAGAATTAATTTGATCAACGACATCATTAGTTGGACAGAGGATGCACCGCTCTTTCAAGTACTCAATATCGTTGATTATGTTTGAAAGATCAGGGTATGTACTTGACACAATAGCAGTGGTAGGGTTATCTGATATGGGAATTAAAAGGTCATCTGGAATGGTAATCCCTGTAGCATCGTCTTCATGGGCAAGTTTGATAGCAAGAAGAGTACCATCCCCCATGTCTAAATACCATTTGTTAAAACACATCATTTGATCCACATCTGCAACATCAAGCGATGGATCACAAAGCCTCATGTTTACAGATAAAACGAATACTCTACAACTACCCCATATCGCAGCTGACTTGTTTACAGATGCAACAACGACATCACCCCTCCGTGCATTTTTGATGACCAGTAAAATTTGTCTCAAGTCACCCCCAAGAACCATAGCTTTTCCACCAAGCACTTGGGTTTCAGCAATGGGTTTATCCAGCTTACAAATATCTCGAAAAGTTCTATCAACTGATTCAAAAGCATGCCTATGTTGTAAAGGAGCCTCGTCCCAAATGATTAGTTCTGACACTCGGATTAACTCAACAAGATCTGAAATGACATCAATTCCACAACACGATTCGTTGTCAATTTCTACAGGTATACGAAACCTTGAATGTAATGTTCGGCCGCCTGATAACACCAATGATGCAATACCAGAAGATGCAACAAATAATACAATTTTCCCAAGGGAGCGTATCTGAGCTATAATTGTTCTCCACAAATAGGTTTTTACCGGTACCACCACTTCCATAAACAAAAAAAGGCCCCTATTTTGGGCATCTACAGATAGCATGATGTTATCATACACTTCCTTTTGCGATGTATTTAATCCACTATACAAAGTGGACCATAAATCCCTTTCTTCGTTGACCATGTACCTTCTTTCATCGGCTATCAGTTTGTTTCTTCCGAATTGAATCAGTTCATGATTAACTTGGGGAAGGCCTGGAAAATTGCTCAACGACCTATTATTAGCATTTAATATTGTCTCTATCTTTTGGAGGGTGAAATTTTCAATCTCCTCATCAGTAAAGATGACTTCTTGATTCCGTAATCGTAACCGCTGATTGAAAAAAATCTTTTGAAAGATAAGGAAGACCATAGCCGCCACTTTTCCCTCTCAAAGCAATTCTCCATCCAAATCTCTTCATTTCTTGGTGTTTGATTGAAATTTGATCAAGATCTTTCGATATTTGTGATCATCTACCGGTAATATAGGTGACTTCCCTTCGATTTATAATCATATGTATCAATTGTATAGATTGAATCCAGATCTTAGGGTTTGGAGAATGGATTGGGTTGTCGGTGATCATTTGTGGTTAATTGATCGAGTTTTGATGTTAGGAATGGTTGTTTAATGTGACTTAATGATCAACATTTGTTAACAACTCCCTTCATGGAGAAATTGATGGTGCCAATTAGGTTTTAAAAACGTCTTTTTCTGGTCTAAAACCCGTTTTTTGAAAAATAGACCAAAAGAGACTAACTACATGGGTCCTGGGGTAATAGTCTAAAACGGGACAAAAGTTGAGAATAGTCAGAAAAAGAGGCTACATACCTGGGATAATAGTCCCTAAGTACACAAAAAGAGACAACTTAGCCGGGGTACTAGTCAAAAAGAGACTATTATCTGGAATGATGGAAATTAAAGGGTATGCGACGTGTATATAGACTGTAGGTCAGTTTAGTCTCGTTATACTCATTAATTGATCCTATGTTGATTATAGGTAGTCGAGAATACTTGCAAAGCTCGGTAATATACATTATCATTTGTTGTGTGCTTCTACGAGGTAAGACACACGATTTTGACATGCTGAGGGTTCAACAAAAACATGGTTTTCATATTTTAACTTCCATAATGATATCTTGTTGCTTATGGGTATTCGGAGTTACACGGGAGGTGATATGGGCTATGTAAATAACCATTGAGACCTGAAATGCAGTCCCAATGATATGTGATATATGATGTCATGTTATGAAATGATAAGTAATGTCTTGTGATGTAAGGTAATGTGACACATGTTGATGACTATTAAAATGTGCATGATTGTATGGTTTGCTCATCTAGTTCACTAGACTGCTTAAGTTGCCATGTCACGTGCACGTTTAAAGGCCCAAACGTAAAAGATGAATGTGTGTTATGTTTAGGTAATGTAGACACCTAAACTATATGTGATGTAAATTGAGCTCGTAAATGATGTGCAAGTGTTAAGCTTAAACCGTACTTACCCTTGCCCAGTGAGTGCATATATGTAGTTGCTTGGGTGGCTCCTGTAACACCCCAACTAAGGCGGAATGATGAGATGTACAGATGCGTATTCAAAACAAGGATTATAAATAACATTCACCATAGCTTTATTTGATAAAAAGGAATTTACAAATGTACAAGCATGTGAACCAATTTCCAAGTACAAATGCGTCCACCATACTTGAATATTAAGTTCACGAAACAAATATCAAGCACATGAATAGTATACTACAACGATCAAGGCGGATTCCATTGCCCATCACAAGGTTTGATATTCGACTCCAAAGTGCAATACAAACAATCATGATGCATATAAATCCTCAAAGCTTATGCTAATTCCTGAAAAGCATGAAGAAAAAGTGTCAACTACGAAAACGTAGTTGGTGAGTGCATAGGTTTTTATATAAATCTTGGTACATCACCGTTTTAATACTTAGAAAACCGATTACTATTACATTTTGAAATACCCAAACCATATGACTGACAAAAATTCTCATATCATATTATCGAGTTTTTCCCAAATACCACAATGTTATTTAAAACGTTCAAAATTCATGGTAATTATAAAGTTCTCATTTGTCAAAACTTCTTGAGGGAAAAATATATCAAATGATTAATCATATACACATCGAAACCATTCGGTCATCAATATTTCAATATCGCCAATTTCAACGACTTTCAAGATTTCATATGAGGGACGATACCCAAACCGTATGTTCAAATCAAAATATCCAAACATATTAATATCAATCTCATTTAGCCACACGGGCATAATTTAATATCAATTTCATTTAACCACGAGGGCATAATTTACATAATTTTTGATGAGTAAATGCTTGAGCCACTACTACTACCTTTTCATGTCCAAACAATATATTATTTCATTTCATTTCATTGCACGAGCCGTCAATCAAGTTTGAAAGGGTTGACAGAACTCAAGCTCATCATATAACATTTATCACATTGAACATACGATATAACTTCATTTCATAATCGTAATCCCAAGAATCATTTCATAAATATATAGAAACCAATTTCATTTATATATCATGCTTTTCACCCCGATAGTTAAACACATAAAATAATTTGAAAGGGGGCTATGACTCACCTTGATATGCCGCATATTATATTCACTTATCCAAAATGGATACTTCGCATCAATCGCTCCATCATACATCCGTCACGTTTCTCAATCACATTTCAAAGCCAAGACTATCCCTACGATAGGACTAATACATGTAAGTTCCTATCTTAAGCCAGCATTTAGAAATGCCATTTTCATTATGTTGCTATCAATTGTGGGATCCAAGTATATTGGTAACACTCGCATCGTTTTGGTTGTAGAGATTGATGGTGTAAAAGGTTACTTTCATTATATGCGTAGTTATAAGTTGTTAGATTTTCGGTAGCTTGGCTTCATTTGTGGTTTCACTTGATATATTAGGTTATCATATAGAAATGCCATATTAAGTTATGTTATCTTTGTTCATCATTTAATGTGTAACCGATTTTAGCACGAATTAGCATTTGTGATATTAATATATAGTTTGGTTAATATAATTACTTATGTCTATCTCACTTAACTATCTTTGTTTTATTTTGATTACACTTATCTTCAACTCGGATATTTCTCGATTTGTCTTGCGATTACTTGGTTCATGAAGTTCGTTTAAGTGTAATGGGCCATTATCAATTGGGCCAAAGTGTCATGGGCTTTTAAATGTTTTGGGCTTACATTAGTTGTTGGGCTTTACCTTATTTGAGTTATGTGCTTAATAGGTTATATTGGTTATTGGGCTATATACCTTATTGGGCTAGGTGGGCTTACTGATTTATGGTTTTATGGGTTGGTTATTTGGGTCAGGTTAGCCCATTATGGTTTTTAGTTCATTACATAGCCCATTATACCATTTTTTAAGATTACTTACAAATTTTCTGTTTTATACTTTATTTTTATGAAATGTTGACTACTATTTTGGGGTCAAGACGAATTATTTGGGCCTTACTGATTTTTGGTAGCAACCTATATGTGTCTTATAATTTTGTGAATTTTTACTAAATTTTTAGACATTTTTTGCTACCTCTAAACATTTCCACACTAAAACTGGTTACAAAGGTTCCTGTTGTGCGACCTAAAATGTTTTATAAAAGTTATCCGTGATGGAAAACTCAGAAAAATCCTAAAATTTTATTTTAAGATAAGAACTCATAAAAATCACTTTTCACCAAATTTTAGCTTCTGGAGCTTAGTATTTTGAGAATTAAAAATCGACAAAATCTACTGATTTCCAGACCAAAATCCCAGTTTTGCGACCTTTACTTCAAAAATATGTTTGGCTGACTTTTCCTTTGAAATATGACCTGAAACCGGTTCCATTCAAAAGAAAACTCTTTGAAATTAATTTTAGACATAAAAATAGTTCAAAAATATCATACCTAACTCGAGATATCACCTCCCCAAGTTAACATAGTTTTCTAATCAGTTTATCTTGAAAACACAATCACATGTCTTTACTTTATTACTTCACCCAACACCTATTTTGACTTCCCCAATGTATTAAATTTATTTTGTATCAATATCCTATCATGTTAATAGTGCTTCTACAGATTTTATAGCTAGTATTTCTGTACAAAGTTATTGGATTCAAAGGTTGATTTCTTATTTTGTGAAGTTAAGCTTTTTGGTGAAAACTCAGCTCGACCACTGGGTACTAAAAGATTAATATCTCGAGTTCTGTTCACCCTTTTCACTTGATTCAAGTTGGTGGTGAAACTAGACTCACATATCTACAACTTTTATGTTGGACACTTTCCCTGAATCGATCCCCAAATGCCCAGTTTACCAGCCTCAAATTCTGTTATAGATTCTGTGACTTTATTTTTGATCCAAACAACCCAACAATGTCTCTGTTACTTATTTTTCACTCTTTAACACCACTCAATAGATTTTTATAAACTTTTGGATTATGTTAACATCATATATACAGATTATAAGCCATTTCAAAATCATCCCTTATCCATCTCAAATCCCATATTCATAACTACTTAAATCTATATATATGCATGTCAAGATCTAACATTCTTAAACTCAACCTATTCTTATCTTACCTTAATGATTTTTTTCTTTTATATCAATCCTTTAAATATGCATGCATGTGTAGATCTATTTGTTTTTAGTGATAAAATTGAAAGATAAAGAGAGTGATAATCAAAAGATTATAAGTTATCAACCTTTGAAGATCAAAACAAGAAAATCAAGAGTGTTGTTAGGTCTTGTTCTTGATGGCAGATTCCAAGCTCCTTGGGGGCTGTGATGACACGAAAATGAGAAGGAAAAAGGGCAAGAAGGTTACAAGATGAAAGCACAAGGAAGAGACAACAAAGAGAAGCATTGAAATCAACAAGAAAGAGGGCTGTTCGGACAGCAGTTGATTCACGATTTTGAGAACTCTTCGGGGCTGTTTTGCTTCTCCATGCATGCTCCAATCCACCATAGCTTGATCCCTTACTATGTTGTTATGTTATTGTTGTTGTTTCATAATTTATTGTTAAGATTTGGGGGTGTTTTTACCCAATTTTTCTGCCAAGAAGGAGAGGAGGGGAGGAAGAGATAGTTGAGAGAGTTTGAGAGCATTTCTTGATGTGTGTGTGTTGTTTGATGCAAATGAAAGTGGGAGGGGGACATAGTAACGTGAATGGGCAGGAGAAAGGAAGTAGGAGGCATGTCCATTGGTTTCTAGAAGTGGTGGAGTGATAGCCATTGGTTAGGAGGTGTAGTGAGTGGTGTGGAGTTTGAATATGGTCTCAATTTGGTCTAGGTTCATGTTGAGGGTGATTTTTGAAACAAATTGTGATGTAGTGGTTAAAATGATATAAATTTAACTTGTGTAAGTATAATTTGATTTATGCTAGATATTAGTTTTTATGAAAGTATGTAAATATATACACATATTTCGTGTATATGTATGTACATATTTGTAATTGACTTGTTAATTTCATTGATGTATATTGTTGTGCTTTGAGTTGTTGAATCAATTTTGGATATATAGATTTTGTTTGTTTAAGTTACATTCTCATAAGATTGTCATAATTTAATCACTTTGAGATTGTCTTGAATGATTAGTTATTGTTTATGGCAAATCTAAGATAGCTAGTCATCTATGGTATTTCTAAGGCATTTTACTGGTACTAGGAGCAATTATCACTATGCTTTGAATATCTAGAAGGTCAATTCTCTTAGCAAACCTCTAGGGATCGACACCTAGATAAATTTAAGTAAGTAATCCTAATTGGAAATTGAGGGTTGTTATAGCTCCTTGCAACATAATTATGTGGTTTGAGTATCTCCAGGTGGAGTGATTACCCACCGATGATATACCCATACGGAGCTCTAGCTCCGTATCCGAAGCAGGATCAGAACTACCTTCGAATAGGTAAACATAGCCAGCCAGGACGGAGCTCGATCTCCGTCCAGAACAATTCACTCGGAGCTCAAAGTAGCGAAAACCCAGCTCCAAGGAATTATACAAGGTCTTCGTCACGATTGCTAAGCTCCGATATACTCGGACATAATTAGGTAACAAGATTACCACAAATCTCCTCAAGAAGGAAACAAGATATTCATAAGGGAGGAAGAGATTTACCCTAATTCTCTTACCCTCCTCTCTAAATTATCTACCCTCTATATAAATAGAGGAGGAAGCCTCACGGCAGACCATCATGTTCATACGCATAAAACCCTAACTCACGGTTTATTCGACCTCCGAATAAACCCTAAAATAAAACCCTAAGTCGAACGAATCGACTTGGACACAAAACCACCTGGCGTAAAGCGGTCTCTCCGACCCTCTGACCATAAGGGAATCGCCGATAAACACCCATAACCCAACTCACACCTCCGGTTGAGCCATAGTGCGATTATTTGATCAAACACCCACCAATGTCTTGAACATGTGGACTACTCCTGGACTGGCTTGCCATTCCTTATCGACACTGATGGACCGCTGAAAGGCTTATCCATCCAGTCGGGTATGAGGTTCCCGTTAGGTTTTATGACTGCCTACACACAAACTTATACCTTATATGATATGCGTGACTTATGTCACATCTGAAATGATGATATATGTGATGATGAAAAGATGATTAGGCACAACTAGGATGAATGATCCTACATGAATGATGTTTATGGCTATATGAGATGTTTTGTAATGATATGTGCCTTAATGATGAAATACAACTTTTATTAAGTTTTAATTGGATAAATGTTTTTATAATCATGTGTTATCTTACTTAGCTAATTCGTTAGCTAACACTCGTTTCTTGAAATGTGTTGTTCCCTTAGGTTTAGCAAGCTTGAGCGTTGATGAATAAAGAGCGAGGCATGGGTAGATTGCTTGAGGATGATCATAGTTTACCCATAGTGGTTGTTCCTATAGACCTTTAAATTATGTTAAGATGTTTATGAATTGTATTGACATGTGATCGGTTGTTTTATGTTGGGAAACCGATGGATTTCCATTTAGACTGGCTTCAAGATATGGCTAGTAACACCATTTAATGAATAAACCAAACCGAATTTATTAGTTTGGAATTTTAAACATTTATTCCGCTTTCTTTGACGTCGTTAGGCGAAATTTTTTGAAAATCCTTTTTAAATGATGGGTGTTACATAAACAATTAAGCATTAAGAACTTAAGTTGATTTTATTTTTTTAATCTTGAAAAGCTTTATCTCGAACTGCTTTATTCGCCTAATCAGATCTCTCTATCATAGACGTTTACACACTCAAAATGAGTTTAATTGTTTAAATCTCTGTCGTAATTTCTCTCGAACTCCAACGACTTTTGATTAATTATAGACCAATTAATCATTTCATAAACCAACTAACAATCACATAAATTTTCTCGTATAACAATTATCAATCAATCTATATAAAAGATAAAAACAATTTATAAACTCAAATAAATGTGGATCTTCAATTAAACATAGAAATCGTATTCAACAAATGCAAATAACATCAAACAATCCTATGACATGTTTGTTTGATCAAAGAACCGCATGGTCCCCCGATCGAAACAAGGAGGGGGTTTTGACCGATTCGTTGGCGATTCCCTATCGGTGTAAAGCTTTAAGAAACTTAACGCCACAAGATCGGGTGTGTTTGTGTTGGCGGTGGAGACGACTCTGAATAGGAGACGACCACCTTAGGTGGTTGGAGAATGAGGCTTAGTATCTCGTAGAAAGAATTTGATGCCTTTATTCGTGAGGGGATGACCTCTTTATATAGGACTAACTTATCTTGGGGAATAATTTAGGGTTTTAGGGGGATACCCTAGTTATGTGGGTACAAGATATGGTATACATGTTTATGGGATTTACATGCCATATTATAGATATATTATAATAATAAAAGATAGAAAAACATACATTTTCTTTAGGAGGAAGAAAATAAGAGATTTCCTCCATATTTGGCGGAGCTCCATTCTGATGGAGTGAGCTCCGGTAAGCTCCGTAATCCTGACGGTGGTGAGCTCCGTAAGCTCCGTTCTGACGGACGTGAGCTCCGTGATTCTGGCAGAAAATATCCTTAAGCAACCTTCGTAATACGAAGGTGGAGATCCGTATAGGGTACATCATCAAGCCCCCAATCTGATGGGAGATTCTATCTGCAGAAGATCGCATTAGACTGCTAATAAATAAACAAATAAAAGCATACCTTCGAAGATCAGAATGTGTCCTCGAATTTGCGAAAGCTGTGGTTGTTTCTCCGTAATTGATGTCTTCCTTCGTACATCCAATGAGGCTATTTTACCTTTGCGAGACTATCCTATAAGGCTAAAATATGCACAAGATTCGCCTTGTCGTCGAGACTCTGTCTGTGAAAATTTGCACAAAACTTGTCTTATTGATCCTTCTGTCGCCAAGGCTTTGTTTATGATAATTAGCACAACACTTGCCTCGTTGAGCTTTTGGGTCGCAAAGACTCGTCTTTGATAATTTACACAAGATTTTGCCCTGGACGAGGCTTCATTTGTGACATATATACTAGGCTTTGTCTTAATCATGATTTATCCGGTATCGTTGGATTTCATGGGCGTTAATTGTTGGAGATCTAACTCGGCGGTGTGTAGAATATGGTCCCACGGATGGCGCCAATTTGTTTGATCAAAGAATCGCATGGTCCCCCAATCGAATCAAGGAGGGGGTTTTGACCGATTCGTTGGTGATTCCCTATCGGTGTAAAGCTTTGAGAAACTTAACGCCACAAGATCGGGTGTGTTTGTGTTGGCGGTGGAGATGACTCCGAAGAGGAGACGGTCACCTTAGGTGTTTGGAGAATGAGGCTTAGTATCTCGTAGAAAGAACTTGATGCCTTTATTCGTGAGGGGATGACCTCTTTATATAGGACTAACTTATCTTGGGGAATAAGTTGGGGTTTTAGGGGGATACCCTAGTTATGTGGGTACAAGATATGGTAGACATGTGTATGGGATTTACATGTCATATTATAGATATGTTATAATGATAAAAGATAAGGAAACATACCTTTTTTTTAGAAAGAAGAAAATAAGAGATTTCTTCCATATTTGGTGGAGCTCCGTTCTGATGGAGTGAGCTCCGGTGAGCTCCGTAATCCTGACGGAGGTGAGCTCCGTGATTCTGGCAGAAAACATCCTTAAGCAGCCTTCGTAATACGGAGGTGGAGCTCCGTATAGGGTACATCATCAATGTTCACTACCCAAGTAGGTGCAAAGAGATTTAGCCTCTCATGATGAAAAAATAAAAACAATCAATAGGATATGAAAACATATTGTACCGAATGTAGAATTAAATCCAAAAAAGTGCTAGAATCGTTAATGAATCCAAGCAATGAATCCAAATGCTTCTATGATCTTTAGTAGTGTTTGATCTGATGAAGATAGCCTCCAAGAATCCTCAAAACGTCTGGAAATTCAAAAGTTAGGGCTAAGGTTATGTATGACTAGGTATTTATACTTTTAAGTACAAGTCAATGTCTTCCTGTCCAGCAGGTGCGGCGTACCTATGGATCAGGTGCGACGCACCATATTATCTTCTTGTATCTTTAACAATGAGTATGGCGCAATCCTAAACGACACCTCTTCTCGGCATCCTTGAGTGCGGCGCACCCATTTATGAGGTGCGGCGCACCATCTGCAAATGTCCACTAAAGCATTCATTTTTGCTTCCAAGTCTCAACCGATCCATCCTTAAGCATACTTTGGTCCTCCAAATATCGTTTTTTTAGTAATATGCCATAATACTTGCTAATATCCTAAGAACACTGACAAATACTATAAATGCACCAAATGCATACAAAACGACTACAATTCACTTATAAACGGCCAAATAAGATCTGGGAAATTGGTATAAAATGAGTCACATCAAGACTTTAACAAGAGCTAACGAATGTAGGTGTTTAATGAAAGTAACAATAACGACTCTAAATCATGTTCTTTTCTTTAGGTCTTTTTCTCCAATGATTATTAATGATCGTTAGATACTATATTAGCGTCTTATGAAAGTTACAAAAGGTGGTGCTAAATCAAGTTTATTTTTTTAATGGGCGTTGGAGTGTAACTTTTTTATGAAATTAGTATTGTCTATCTGTCGTCTAAAATAAAATAAATAAATAAATTGTCGTTTCAGTTGTTTTCGCTTAATATGGTATTCTCATTCATTTGTCTTTCTATTTTCTACAATGATTTATATGGTGCTTTCCATTTCTTTTTACATTTGACATATATAAGTATAATAGTGTGTTCTCACATTATTTTATAGTTGTTACATGATTAGTATCCGTTTTTCCCCGTCAACTATTAATAAAATTAATCATGTAAATGATTGTTGTATTTTACATTTGTACACAACAATACATATTCGTACACATTTAAATAAGAAACAAACGAATGTATTTTCTGCTTGTATAAAGTTTCTGAAAATGTTTGTCGCGCAAAGCCCGGATAACATAAATATAAATAATGTTTATATGTTTAGAATCATTGGAACCATGAAACAATTTAAAATTTTTTTTTTTTTGAAAGGTGAATTTCGCTTGAAAACTTCGTATCGCAATTCGACAACGAGAGGTCTAGCATACGTTGTCTAAACCGGATCCGTGTTAGAGTGCTCTCTCGAAGTAGAAATGCTTATTTCAAATACCCAATGGGAAGAAAACTTTTTACTAATCCACCAGAAGATACAAGAATTAATAGGGATAAACTCTTGTCCCTCAGACTTGAACCCGGGTATATCAAAACCAAGTCGTCATATAAGAACTACCTATATCTCAAACAAATAGAATAAAAAGGAAGGCATATAACATGGCATATATTTAAAGCCAAATTTACGTGGAGAAAAAGAAAAACAAAAAGTGTCAAACGGGACCAAACAGACCTTCTAACTTGAACAAAAGTCAATCAAACTTCACTTCAAGGACCAAAATTGCAAATAAAGTGTTAACATCATTAATATCAGTTGTTTTCGCTTGGTATTTACGTTCATTTAACTTTCAATTTTCTACAATTATTTATATTGTGCTTTCCATTTTTTTTTATTTTACATATATAAGTATAATAGTGCGTTTTCATAGTTTTTTATAGTTGCTACATGATTAGTATCAGTTTTTTTCCCCGTCAACTATTCATAAAATTAATCATTTAAATGATTATTATATTTTACATTTGTACACAACAATACATTTTCATGCACATTTAATTAGAAACAAACGAATATATCTTCCACTAATATAAAGTTTCTAAAAATGTCTCTCGAGACAAAACCTAGATACATAAATAGTTTCTAGTGAAGGAATCAAGTGAGAATCAACATATATGGTGAGAACTATTGAAAAATTATCTCTAAGGGCTTTGGCCTTAGAATTAAGGGCTACGCCCGTATCCTAACAACCGTCACTATCTCTTGGATTGCCGCCCATCAAATCCATACCATTCTCATATGCGTCCGGTGACAACCCCTTTAGAATGGATAAGGCCAACACCTATACGGTATCCATACGTTTTCTTAGCATATAACCCATATGATTTTATAAAAAAATAATAATAATAAATTTTGGAATGGGTTTTTCTTAAAAGAAAAAAAAAAAAGAAAAAAAGGTTTCAGAAAATGAAAAATTAAAAAAATAAAAAATCATAAAAAAAAAAAGGAAGAAAGAGGAAGAAAAATTTGTGATTGTCACTGTTTTCATTGGAAGTATAAAACAAAAAAATAAAAAGGAAACAGTATATACCATGGCATATATTTGAGTCAAATTTACGTGGAGAAAAAGAAAAACAAAAAGTGTCACACGGGACCAAACACACCTTTTAAGTTGAACAAAAAGTTAATTAAACTACACATCAAGGACCAAAATTGCAAATAAAAGCGTTAGCATACAGATTAAGTTTGTAAACCCCATTAATCTAGAAGGATTAAACATAAAAAAGAGCCTCGTGGGCCGTGGCTTTGAAATCACGCTGATCTGACGGCTGCTATCGACCCAACCACCATTACAAATACAAGGTCCTGGTGGGCGTTCACTTCTATATTTCTTTCTCACAAATCAAATCTCATTCTCCACCTAATAATAATATTCAATAATTTTCTCTCTAATTTTTAGATCTTAATTATGGCTACAATCCTTAAAGTTTGGGCTCGTCAGATCTTCGATAGCAGAGGCAACCCTACCGTTGAGGTTTGTCACTCTTTTCCGTGCTTTTTTAATCGTTTTTCAGCTATTTTTTTGCTTAATCTGTTGTTCCGTTAGATCGTTGTTATATATATTATATATATAATACTCCGTATATTATACACACATACATATAAGTATTATTGTCATTATTATGATTTTGTGTTAGATTGCTAAATAAATATGACTGTTATTATGATGAGCAAGTTAAAACAATTTATAGTAAATCTATGCTTTAGATTAGATTGAGAATGTATATAAATTTGTATAGATAGTTAATAATAAGCGAGAAAATCTCGGTCCGATAATCGGTGATAGAAACCAAGTACTAGAGAAACTTAGTGTGATGGATATAGTTAGTGATGAAACTTGGTGTGATGTGATTACAGGTAGATATTACTCTTTCCGATGGGACATTAGCTCGTGCTGCTGTACCTAGCGGTGCATCCACCGGTAAGATCCGATTCTATTGAAATGTAGTTGGAGTGATAGTTGTATTTTGACGATACGATTTTTTATATATATATATTTTTTATGTAGGTATCTACGAGGCTCTTGAACTAAGAGATGGAGGATCAGACTACCTCGGAAAAGGTGTCTCCAAGGTTAGACCTATTTTGCGGATACTACTGTATTTGTTTGTTTGTTTGTTAATGAGAGATCTAAGATGCTGATGTAGAATTACATTTGATTTTAGGCTGTCGCAAACGTTAACACAATTATCGGCCCTGCCCTTGTTGGAAAGGTTTGTTTGTCGAACTTATCTTTATTCCTTTGCTTTTTATATTTGTATTAGTGTATTAAGTTTAGAGATTAGTATGTCCGTTTTGCAGAATGATTTGAACGTATATATCTTTTATATGTTACAGGACCCAACCGATCAGGCCGGTATCGATAACTTCATGGTTCAACAACTCGATGGAACTCAGAACGAATGGGGCTGGTGCAAGCAAAAGGTAATATGATAAATTTTTACTATGTGTACATTTGATTGTTTCTGTAGTTTTTGGTGCGACTAACTCTTATATGTGTATATTTATGTTGTTTAGCTTGGAGCAAATGCCATCTTGGCTGTTTCTCTTGCACTTTGCAAGGCCGGGGCTAGTGTCCTCAAGATCCCACTTTACAAGGTAACTTTAAATCTGTAGGAATGTATTACCATATGCTCTTGCGATTGATTTCCTTCACTTGAATGATGCTAGGGTTTACTTTTTATATGACGAATTTTGTATCTGTGCTGGATGTGTTTATATTCAAATTTTATCTGATTGAAGTGGTATGTTAGTCTTATGTTTACTGTAAACTTGCTGAGTGCAGCATATTGCCAACTTGGCCGGCAACAAGAACTTGGTTTTGCCAGTACCTGCATTCAACGTCATAAATGGTGGATCACATGCTGGAAACAAGCTTGCCATGCAGGTTTATACATGTCTTGATTATGCTCTACATTTGTGTACATCTGTAATCTCTTAATCAAGAGATTCTCACAAGCTTTACTTTTTCAGGAGTTTATGATTCTCCCAATCGGTGCCTCAAGCTTTAAGGAAGCCATGAAGATGGGCGTTGAAGTATACCACAACTTGAAGGTGAGTATCGATTATTCTGCATCTGTTAAAGATTTTCAATATTCATTATTTTTTTTGTGTACTAATTATATAATACTCTGATCCCAGTCTGTGATCAAGAAGAAGTATGGTCAGGATGCAACTAATGTTGGTGATGAAGGTGGCTTTGCTCCTAACATCCAGGTGAAGCACTATTTATCATGTGTTTTTTAGGTCTCCTCTTTTCTAGTTTGTATCTGTTTCTAACTTAAGTTTGTTTCTTGGAATTTCAGGAAAACAAGGAGGGTCTTGAATTGCTCAAGACAGCAATTGCTAAAGCTGGATACACCGATAAGGTAATTGTTAAGTCGCTCTTATAAATGGCTTTTTCGTTTATTTTCCTTTTTACTATTTAAAGTAAGTTTTATTTTCTAGTATAGAAATGTTATCTATGTGTTACATCCCTATAGGTTGTCATTGGAATGGATGTTGCTGCATCTGAATTCTATGGGGAGAAGGACAAGACCTATGATCTGAACTTCAAGGAAGAGGTAAAATTGCTCACTCTGTTAATCTGTTATATTGACTTAAGAAGATGCCTAGAAGATTGAACGTGGGAAATAAGTCAATAACCAGTAGAGTGGCTGTTTGATATATTTGCATACTTAAGAAATCAATTTCGTATATAAAAAATATATTTTCAATCAATATATACAGAACAACAATGGCAAAGAGAAGATTTCAGGAGAGCAACTCAAAGATCTTTACAAGTCATTTGTGAGCGAGTACCCTATTGTGTCTATTGAGGATCCCTTTGACCAAGACGACTGGGAGCACTATGCGAAGATGACCGCTGAATGTGGTGAACAAGTACAAATTGTGGGAGATGATCTTCTGGTCACCAACCCAACGGTTAGATTCTACCCATTTATTAATTTAGCATATAATCACTGACAGCGTCTCTAATCAGTTCCTGACCTGTATTTACAGAGAGTTAAGAAAGCAATTGACGAGAAGACATGCAATGCTCTTCTTCTTAAGGTATTTAAATATTTATAATCTAGAGGAACCGAGGCTTGGATGATGCTCTGTTCTTTACACTTCTTTTCTGGTCACCATTTTTAGGTCAACCAAATTGGGTCTGTTACCGAGAGTATTGAAGCTGTCAAAATGTCCAAACATGCTGGATGGGGTGTGATGGCCAGTCACCGCAGGTATGAACATAGTTCTGAATTTTCTTGATCTTCGAGTACTTTCTTTTCTCCATGTTGAATTCAACATTATTTATGGTTTTGTACTTGCAGTGGTGAGACCGAGGACACATTCATTGCTGATCTCTCTGTTGGTTTGGCAACGGTAATAAGCAACTTTAACTGAAAATTCAAAGATTCTTTTTCACTTTATATTGTCTTAATGATTCTGACTTTATGACGGAACTTACCAGGGTCAAATTAAAACTGGAGCTCCATGCAGATCTGAGCGCCTTGCAAAGTACAACCAGGTTATTTTCTCCTCCCATTTTCTTCTTAAAATTATTTGTTCTGTTTCCGAAAACATTGAAAAATAGACCTGGTCGAATTTCATTGCGAGAATTTAATATAATATACCATAAGAAAATGAGTTGGTAGGTTTTTATGCTTTTATAATTACACATGAATTTACTTGTAATTTCTTCCACTATCTAATGATTAAGCTAATTTATATTCTATATTACCCATTTTGACTTTGTCTTAGTAGAATTCTTGTGGTACACATTAAAACAAAATCATGACCAAAAAACATATAAATATATTTTGTTACTAATTACGATTTACCATCATAGTGCACGACTATTCTGCTATGTTTTTGTTTGGTTTCTCTATGTTATAATGTTCAGCTCTGTGATGTAAATCCGATTGATATATCGTCTTCTCAACATCACATGCGACCCATAGAATATAATAGATGTTAACCCGTGTCATGTGTAGATGTAAAGTCTAGAGATCTTGCCGTGAAAAGTTTTTGTTCAATTAATTGCTGTTACAAGCACCTCTAAGATGTTAATTAAATTGAATGTATTTTATTTCTTTTTTTGGAATTAGCTTTTGCGAATTGAAGAAGAGCTAGGTTCAGAAGCAGTGTATGCTGGAGCAAACTTCCGCAAGCCAGTGGAACCCTACTAGATTGCAAAGCTAGATATGGAGTTGATGATGGTTATATCCATGCGGGGAACGCGGTGGTCGATAAGTTTCTTTTTATGAATAATGGCTACTCAAAGTTTGTGTTGAGGGTTCATGGCCAACGAGGTTTTGACTTTTTAAGTTTACATTTGAGTTTGACATCTAGTAATGAACTAGTTTTTTTTGTTCTATTGGTAATGAGAATTACAATTATTAATTTTAATTTTGCCTTGATTAGTTTACCATTTCACAACTTACCCATGGTATATATTTTGAATTATCCTGGATCTGTCTAACCATACACCCCAACTTTGGTATACATGAGTCATGACAATGGCCAGTTTGATTTTACATACGGATCGTCGATCTGTACACCCCGACTTTGCTATTTAAACACACTCGATATAGCTGGTGTAGTACATAGTACAGTATGGTGCGTATTAAACTTCTTATATGACTCGTATATCGTCATACAGCCCTTATTTGGCAAGTATTTACACAGCAAATGAGTGGCATTCTCTGATTTGTAAAAGAATGTCATGCATTTTTTTTATTTTAACCATCAATTTTGTTGATATAATAATAGTAAGGTGCTACATGAGTATAGGCATTGATGGTACATACATACAAAGAACAGAATAATTTTTAAAAGTGGAAACTAGGCCATTTTGACAAGCTTGCAGATTTGATTTCCTTTGTGGCGTTTCGAGTTGAAGGGGTCTTGTTTGAAAAATGCGATCATTCTGGGTCTTCCATATGGATCCAAATGAAGGCAAAATGATTAGGTTGATGTACTCCGCCTCTATGGAATTCCTTCCTTAATGTTTGAAGGTTTGTTGATCGGGCAGATTGTACAATAGTTTGAATGATGGAATACCAGTTGCTTATTCAGTTCATATTGGCACCTACGGTAACACCAAGGTAGGTGATTGGAAGCTGGCCATTGTTGCATTTGAGAATCCTTGTGGAGGCTTCAGTTTGTAATTGGGTTAAACCAATGCTGTAGAACAGGATTTGTGAAGGTTTATTTTGAGGCAAGATAAAAAAATCTCATAATTCTACTGATGTTGGAAAGGTAGGTTGTATCGACCATTGGACCATGAGTCCATGACCTAACAAATTTTGTATCATCGGCATAAAGGTGTTAGATATTGGGCCTGAAATTGGGCAGTGTGAGATATTGGGCCTGAAATTGGGCAGTTGAATCCAATACGAGCTGTATAATTCTATATGACATGTATAGTATGCGTCTATGCGATATGCAACTCGATAGAAACCGTAAGAGGAAGTACAACAACTGTACCCGATCTTTAAGCGGGGTATAAGGGAAGTATCAAAGACAAATTAATGGAAAGAATCAAATTAGATTTAAACCGTATTAGGGAATACAACCCGTATTAAAGTAGGAAAATGCAATTTGGCTAAGTGGGACTTATATATTTAACGTCAATGTGGGATTATTTGAACGACTTTAGGCTAAGTAAATTTGTTGTTAAAAAAAATAATAAATAATTAACTAATTTCTCACTTCATGATCTGAAGTTCGATCAAGAAAAAAAAAAAAGAAAAAAGGTAACAAGACACGTACTATCAACCCTTATTCATATATGAGTACGACACTTTTTTTATGGCGTTTTACAAGAAGTAAATAACAAAACAAAATTGAATGATAGGAAACCAGCATTTGACGAGATTATTTTCACTATTTATTTATTTATTTATTTAATGAAGAATTACATTTAATGAAGAATTACATATAATGCATTACAACCTGAATTTAAATTACAACAATTTAGTCTAACTTTTTCTTCTTTCTTTGTGTTCGTTGTACTCTTTTCTCGCAAGAGCGTACGTATCAAACACATTATGAATTTTCTTTTTGATACACAAAAGAACCTTTATGATTCGAGAAGATCGACCGTGGTATTTAACCTTATGAGTTTCGACTATACTAAGAATAAGAATACCTGAAATGAATTTGGTTTTTGTTCTTTCTTATATACAAAAAATGTTGCATGGTCTAGCTAATGACGAAATGTGCACTAGTGACGATCAAAAATGCGAAATGGCAAAGCGATGATCATGAACGTTGTCTACGAGCTAGGAACATGCGTGCCAACATAACCGAGTCCCATTACTAAGAAGGCTATGGCTTGTAGATACAGGTAAATGTAGTAGCGGTACTTTCCAAACGCTAAATCAAGGGAGCCACATATAAGAAGGAAAACGCCGATGCCTAGCTCGAGCATAAGAATCCTATCAAGATAAAAACACGATAAATGTTTAACATATATGTCTTTGAGGCAATCTATAGGGCTGTCATCAACAGAACTCTAGAACTATTAGGCTAGAGTACCTTTCCCCAATTTTGAAGCGCGGTCTACTGACTGGTTTTGGTGTTGATCCTTTGACTTTGGAAGCATCTCCGCCAGACTTCTCTGTGACGACCCATTCGTTTACTCTTTTAGTCTCGAAAAGTCCAACAAAAGTACCCTTAGTCCGATGGAGAGCCATGACATTCTCAAACAGAATCCAAATTATAACCAAATGGAAAGACCTTCAAAATGATAATGAAAATAAAAACATAAGCCTAATTAACACAAATTGTACTGTTATTCAGTAAAATGACAAGTACTCGAATCTCTAAGAACCTTGGAGTACCGACTGCATTTAGAAGAGTGATGATAACCGGGATATAAACTACACCCCACTTAGGAACCGGAACTTCTGGTACCAATATAGCTAGAGGAAGTACGGCGCAATACAAAATGAATGTAACAATATGCGCTACGATCTTCCTCACAAAGAAGAAACTGTAGATCACATATAGCTTCTTCCACAATGTCACTCTCTAAGTAAAAAATACAAGTAAAATTGAACATACATCACAACACTATCCATTGATCTTATAAAACTTTAAAATGAGATAAACATTACTAATTATTATGATCATACAATATTCATACCTTATTTCTTATGATCTCTAAAACCATTTTCCTAAAAAGGTTTGCTGGACCACAAGACCAACGATGTTGTTGGTACCGATAGGCTTTAAAGTTACTTGGTAATTCATTTTTGACCTGTATATGGAATAATTGTACATTATAATGACAATGCACATGTTATGTTGGAATTCATATATATTCAAAGATTTTTTTTTTTTTTTTTGTTCTTGATGATAAGGTACCTTAAGTGAACCAATGTACAAGAATTTCCATCCTTTAAGACTAGCCCGGACTGCCAAGTCCATATCTTCAACGGTTGTGCGGTCTTTCCATCCACCGGCCTGATCTATCGCTGCCATTCTCCAAACCCCGGCAGTCCCTATATGAAAATTAGAAAAACATAAAAGACTTATTTTAAAAGGAAAATGATCCGTACTGCAGATTTTATTTAAGCTTAGGTACTGCTACTTTAAAAAAAGTTACAAATTAAACCTTTGAATTTGATAAACATACATAGCCTCCCCTGAATTTTACATAACCTCTATCTGAATTTTACATAATTCCCCCTGTTTTACCTAAAATAGGTACGTACTGCATGTTTTACCTAACCTTTCACGTATTTTAAAAACCAAAAATATAGAGTCAATTGGCAAGCTAGTAGAAGCTTGATTACCATTGAAGCCAAAAAAGGCATATGTAGAAGAACCAGCTTCTTGCTCCACTTTGAAATGGTAGTCAAGTGACATCTCTTGCATTCTTGTCATTAAGCATTCATCAGCGTTCACTGCAACATATAGAATACTATCTTAAATAATTAAATATAATATACTATTAATTAGGTACATATTCGATTCTTAAAATCTTTGTTGATGTAACATTCATATACAAGTGGTTGCATTATATGTCACTACTTGAAAACTGATGACATTTTTTGTTAGTATACATGCACAATACAAAAGAAATAAATACAATTTCAGACTTTTGTTTGATAAAATTTCAATTTATCTTTAAATAATGAAAATATTGATTTCAAAAAGAGTAGTAAAAATAATTAAACAAATATTTAGTAGTTAAACCATTAAATAAAAGATATAATCATTAGTATAGAATCATGAATCATACATTTGAAAGTTTTTATATCTAAAAGAAGAATTATTAATAACTTATGAGTACTACATGTCTACATATATTTTTTTGTGTCTTATATAAGGAAGTAGTGACACGAAAGCATCTATATATTTGTTCAGTCACTGTTGATATTGATTGACGTCAAAATAAAGTTGGGTGTGTCTCACGTTTTTCGATATCAATAATGGATAGTTAATAAATAACAAACGATCTTTCATAGGGGAAATATAGAAACACAGTACTGGGCCAATAAGGTTGTTGATTTATATGACTTCCATAAAACCAGCTATATTAATTAAGGTTATTAATTAAAAGATAGGACGGTATGAAAATATTTTCTGCCCCCCGCCGGAATTTCATGGTGGTGCCCATGTACATATTTAATATGTTCACCAAAATTTCATTTTGACTCATCAACTTGAAAATTATGATTCCTAAGTTTTGTTGATGACAGCTAGAGTATATAGGGTAAATTACATTTTTGTTCCTAAACTAGATATGTTTCTTATTTTTAGTTACTAAACTTAAAAATTGTAAATTATACATTAAACTTGTCATTTTTTTCCATTTTTGGTCGCTGTGTTAACTTTGTTACCTTTCCTCCGTTAACTTGCCAAGATTTGTTAGGTTTTCTTTCACTTTTCGTCCTTTCCATTTATTCCATCATTAAAAGTGATAATTGATGGAAAATACATTCAAAACTCAATTCATTTATATGATTTGTTACAAATTTATATAACACAAACAAAAATACTTACGTTTAAATCATAAGGCGTTATCGATTATTTAGAGAAAAAAAATATCTAGAACACGTTACTTCGGATAACCGTTACAATATTCTATTTTTATTATATTTAATTAACAATAGTTAATAAAATGAATTAAGGAAAACTATATAAATTTATATAACACAAAAGTTAAAATAGACATAAGAAAATAAAAAATTTAAATAGAGACACTAAACGTATATTATATGGTTGTTATTAATTAGGTGATGAGGTGCAAAACGCTATCAGCACATGTTATTTAACAAACAATTGTTAGAATACCAATCTTGTCAATCTTGAGTATATTCACACCAGCAAGAGTCAAGACAAAGTCCTGTAACATGGGGAGCAATTTCCATTTTTTCATTATGATAAAGCTTTCATTTATAACGTCCAAATTTCTTTCATTCATTTTTCACCTAAGTTTTATGACGAAATTATCCGGATATTCTTTTTAGAATGAAAACTATAAAATTATGAAGATATATAAAGTAGAAGATATATTAAAAGTAAGAAAATAATAGGATAATGCTAAACAAAACCCTTAGGGTTTCACTTAATGTGTATAAAACGATTGTATATTTCTATATTAAAAGTTCATCCTTAAATTTTATGGTAAGTGTACAACTAATTAAAGCACGTTAACAAAAACTTTTAAGGCTTCGTTTAACAAAACCCAAAAAAATAATAGAGCATTGATGTTTACAAGAATGTGTCAAAGATCAAAACAAATAAATAGGGGGACAGTTGACTTGAACGCAAAGTATGTCCAAACTTTAAGAACTTTACCAGGCAATCAAGCATACACCTAGCTATGTAAAAGAGATATTGTGTAAAAAATCATAGAGAAAGCCCAAACTTTTAGTTAGCTAAAAAGGTCATTAGTTTTTTTAAGAACATTACATGAAACAAGCCTAGACTTCATATATATATATATATATATAAAAAGATTATTATTTTTTTTTTTTTTTTCTATTCATCAAGATATAAGTGGTATACTTGATTTGTGTGGAGGTAGATTTAACAATATTACTTTTTATTTGTGGGGACTACTTTGCGATAATTGAATACCAACATGCTCTAGAGGACTTAGCAAGTCCAAAAATGTTTGGCAATAATTTGATAGTTAAGGTTGATAAATAGTGGTTAATGGCTGATAGGTAAGTTGAAAGCTAATAACTGGTTTCTTTTTTATTTTAAAAGAACATAATATTCGCACATTGCGGCGAAATTTTGTTTTAAGAGTGACAATTTGTTATAAAGATACATATGGTAATTTAGTGTTTTAGTATATGGAATAGCATTTTGGGAACCATAAATATGCTGAAAGGGGCTTTTTAGGGAAAAAAAATATGCTTAACATTTTAAGACATATCATAAATAAAACCCAAAATATTTTATAAAGGAATGAAGATATTTATGTAATTTCATATAATAGAGGAAACTAGTAATAAAAGGTATAAATGGACAAGAAGTTTGAAACTCTAAGCGAAAAACTTAGTTTATGTTTTTTTAGATTAGATTGGTGCCCGCGCAATGCAACGGCGGTGAGGCGGTGATGGTGTAGTTATTAACGTAAAAATGATTTCATTGCGGTCGGTGATGTGATAAGTTTTTGCGGTGGGATGTGAAAGAGGGAGGAAGGGACGAATTGTGAATTAGGGTTTTTTTCTGTTTATTTCTATGTGAGGGAAAGATAGAGGTTGGATTTTTTTAAAGGTATTTTAGTCACAGTCTATAAAATAAAAATAAAGATGTATTAAAATGGATGGTAAATTAGAGATACCAGGTTCTTAAATTTAAGGGAGGGGTTGAGTTTGTTTTATAAAGAAGTATAGATTATGAGATTTTTGTTCAAACTAAAAAACTTAACTTTTTATAATTAAACTAGTCTTTTGTTTTCGTTTTCTTATTCTTTCATCGACCTAATGTAACCTAATAAGAAAAGGCGACCTCATACGCCCGCAATGCAAAACGTAGATGGTACCAATTAGTCAAAGCTCGTCATGTAATTCTATTCTAGAAAAACCCAAAAAACGTTAATCCAATAATTTGTCTTGTGGGTATAAACTTGGATACGTCACCGCTCTAACTGTGACTCATTTGCAACTAAGGCCTTGTTTCTTTTTTACTTAATGAACTTCATAATTCAGTCAAATTTTATGTTTCTTTTCTGACTTAATAAACAAAAATAACCGTCAATTACCTTAATTTTACTTAATACATATAGACATTCTTTATACATTCAGCCACTTAATACACTCAGCACTTAATGATTAAAAAAAGAAACGAGCCCTAAAACTTTTATTTAATACGAAATGACCTAATACTGAATCATCCGTGTGAATAAGACAAAGGCATGATATCCCATTTATTTTATTTTACCGTCTAAAACTTATTAAATATACATACTGAATCATGTGTGAAAAAGACAAAGGCAATAGATAGAGTTACTGGAAGTGATATTTTCTACAACAGAATTTTGTCATCCATAATGTATGTATAAATTTTTATACACATTACAACTATACGATGCATGTATTGTTATAGATGACAATAATATGTTGTAAGAATATCATTTCCTCAATAGTATGCATGATATCCCATTTATTTTATTAAAATTTTGACTAAAAAGTAAAAACTAGACTATAAGTTTTATAAAGTTCCAAAACCATAACCTTATTAGAAAAGGAAAAAAAAAAGCTAATTAATTTTTAGGAACACACGTGAAACAAACCAGGACTCTGTAGAAGTATAAAAAGATTCTTATTTTTTTATCCTTTTCAATTTATTAAGTGGGCAAGATACGTTTTTGTAATGGTAGATCTAGCATTACTTTTTACATGTGGGGATTGAATACCAACGTTTTCAAACAATCATAGTTCATGACAGTTGTACGTTAAAGTAATGGGTAATGACTTTTCAATTTTCATTTAACTCCAAATTCTTTTAAAAAGTTGATAATTACATGACTAATGTATACCCCTCCTAAACATTTTTTCACTTTTCTTCATTAAAATAAAAAAAGTCCACACTATAGTCAAGAGCAAAAGGTGCAATGAGGATAAGATTAGTGAGTCAAACACGATGACATGATGTCTTTAATGGTTTTAAAATAAATTTTTTGTTTTGAAAAATGTAGATTACCTACGAATGTCAAGAGATTTAACATACCGTGTTAGAAAGCCTCCGACGAGCAGATCCTCTTAGTTAAACCATATCAAAAATTGAATTCAAAACCTTAAATTTCAGCAACCCACCTTAGGACATGCATGTGGCCAACCCTGTACTAGGTGTGTTGGTTTTTAAGATAATTAATGGTAATGAAATGCGGCGTAAGAAATATATGGTTTTTTTTTTTTGTTTTTTTAATGACAAATGTTTGGATCATTGTAGTATTATCATGGCAATTCTAATAACAAGTTACTGTTTTATGTTTAAAATGGGATGAGATTCTCTCAAGTTATTCAACTTGACTAGTCAAGATTAAAAGATTATCTTTTAATCTTAACATTTGATTTTAATTCAAAGGTCAAAATTGTTTTAACTTGACCTCTCAAGTTATTTCCAACTTGAGGGGATCTCCATTAGTTTAAAATACCAGCTAATCTAAATCAAACTAGCAATTAAAGGAGCAACTTAAGTAACTAGATATTTGCAATACTTCACCTAAGAACTTGCATAGATTTTTTGATACTATTAAAGAATGACTTTATAAAACTAGCAATTAAAGGAGCAACTTAAGGTAACTAGATATTTGCAATACTTCACCTAAGAACTTGCATAGATTTTGACATACTATTAAGGTATGACTTTATCGATATGCATGACCATTTAAAAGTTTTAGATGAGGATACTCTAAAGTCGTTAATTTTCAACTTTACTAATAAAATTGAAGACATTTTAACATTTAAATTAAAATTAAAGGTTAAGGTCTAACATTTATCTTTAGATTTTCAAGTTTACTAGTAAAGTTAACATTCGATTCAAACTTTTTAGATGACTTAACATTAACTCTATCATTATATTTAACTTATCTTATAGACTTTAAATTATTAACTAGCTAGTCTACCTCAAGCAGTTAAACGTAGTAACTACCATTGACCAACTATATTCAGTCTTGAATGAAGTGAAGGGAAAAAAAATGAAGAAAAGAGTTTCAAAGGAATTGAATAATTACCAAATTTCCAACGAGCTTGAACAAGGCCAAGATCAGAGTTATGATGAAGAAAAGGGATAGTTTTCAAGAGAAAATCGGGTTCGGGTTGAAAATCAGCATCGAAAATAGCCACATACTCACACTCGCTTGCATAACTATGCTTTAGACCTTCTTTAAGTGCACCAGATTTGTAGCCCTTTCGATTGTCTCTAACTTGGTAATGTATGTTTGTACCTTTACTAGCCCATTTTTGACACTCTACCTCCACCATACCCTATAACCTCAAATTAGATCATATACATTTCAATAAATCAGTATCTTATTTTGATTATTAACTACAAAAATTAATTAACAAAACTTTGTATGGTTTAATTTATTTATTCAAAAACTACCAATTAAGTAATTATAGATCATTTTAAGTTATAAGGTGAGTGACCATATATATGCATGCATGGCAATTTGTCCAATCAGGTGAAAACTTATAGTAGTAGCTACGGATACCACTAGTCGGGTCGACTCGTGATGGTATAAACCCACGAGCCCACAACATCGTGTCTTCCAAACCAATGGTTATTAGTGATATATTAGAGGTATATATGGTATCAAGGATAGAACTTTTAAGGGGCAAAAGAGGGTTCCAGCCCCTCCATAAAAGCTTATTTTTTATACTAATTTTCTTATATATTCTTCAATACTAATTTTCTTAATACATATTAGCCCCTTTCACAAAGCTAAATTTTATGTTTCATTAAGTTCCGCTCCTCCATAATCAGTGTTCAAGTTCCGCCACTGTATGGTATATAATTAGTGGTTAAAAACCGTGCATGGGAATTTTTTTTAATGTAAAGCTGATAAAAATTAATGATATATGACTAGTGATTGAAAAATTGTTCCAAATAAATCAAAAAAATTAATAATCGTACTATAACTTTTAATAATATACCTCTATTATATATTACACTATATACTTATATTGCGTGTTATATAAGTTGTATATTGTTTTATATTGATAAAAAAAAAATACAAATATGAGTTCCTTAAATTGAAGTATAATTGATAAATTTTATTTTTTTGATTATCATGCGCTTAGATTTGAAGTTTTGATAAAATAATAAAGATTTGTGTAACGTTGTAGCAAAATCCTAGTAATCACATGTTAATCAATGTAAAATAAAAAATAAAAAACACATGATCATTAAAATACGAAGCGATTAAGACGTACACTAAACATTTTAATTATTTTAAGGCAGTAGAACAATACAAGTTGTTACTGTCATGATGTCAGAAGGCACTAAAAGAAAACACTACCATGTTACAAGTCATACTTGAAATTCAACGTGCTACTTTACAACTATATATATCAACCAATCAAATATCATTATACTCCTTTCCTGGTTTTACATTACAATTAATAAGATTCCTAAAATAGAATAAAAGTTAGTTAAAACATACATCAATAAAAGCTAGATTCGAGATTATATATGAAGTGTTTTTACAAATTTCAATTTTGATTGATACACTAACTTTAAACAACTATTTTAAGTCTTAGTTAACTATCACTATTTTACTTTTATAACTTGCTTGCTCCTAACTTTTAGACACATGCATGAGAATTAGAAAAAAAAAAGAAAAAAAAAACAGCAGAATATATTGTCAAGTGACTATCAAATATTCAAGTGATCACATAATATAATAATATATAATATTAGAAATAAGTTGTTATTTATATATATAAAAAAAAACGGAACATTTGCATGTTTTCGTAATAAATATTTCTGTAAAATTAAATTTTTTTACCAACCTTGATAATTGGATCAGTAGAATCATCAAGAACTTGTATCACGATACGATCAGATGGCCATGTTAGCCCACATGCAGCTCCAATTGAAAGTTGATAAACCTGTTTCAATAAATACACAAAAAAACAACACTAAAAACCAAAACAATATAAAAAAATAAAAAATTGTATATGCAAGACTAGTGGCATAGCCAATTGGAAGCAAAGGGTGATCACGGTCCACCCATATCTATAAAACTCTATATTGCTAGTACATATTCTGTACTATTTTTTATATACAATAATAGTTTAGTCCAATGTTAATTGGCCTAATGACTACATAATTAGTAATTAAACAAGACAATGGTGAATGAAAGAAAACAAACCTCTTTTTCATTAAACATTGGAACTTGAATAAGAACTAGAGGGTAAGCTGAATTACCCAATTCAACATCATCACCTTCTTCAAATGGTTCGAATTTGTAACGTTTTTTTGTCTCTTTTCTAAACAATTTCATAAAACCACACACAATTCCCATATACACTCTTTCTATGAACAACATTATTGACATTCCTAAACATATGTACATTGCAATTGTCAACAATGGCACCACTACTGGCGCTTTCAATAGGGTCCACACCATTGTGATTTTATCTACAATGTCGTTACGAGAACTCGATAACGAGTCAAGAACGAGTTCGAATATCGAGACTTCATCCATTTTGCTATGTTTTTTTTTATTGTTGTTGAAGAATTATGCAACCAAAAGAAGAAGAAAAGGAAAAAGAGGTCTGAAAACAGAGAAAATAGATAAGTGAAAAGTTGAATGGTCACCAATAATGACCACAATGAGAGAGAGAGAGGAGGTGGAGATGGAGGTGTGAGCAAAAGTTGCAGAGAAAGCATGTGTTTTTATAGGTAGAAATATTTTTATATTATTTTGTTTTTTATGTTCATGATTGTTGGTATATGTGAATATAAAATTTTAGATGCGCACAGATGGTGTTTGTATTTGGTTCATGTACGTAGTATATTTGAGGGGTTCTTTTGGTACATTAACTCAGATATATATGGTGTATTGTATATGAGCCAACTATTCTCAAGACGATTATTTGTTTGTCTTTGTAGATATGATGATAAAACCTCTGTTGTGGTAAAGGTGTGTATTTGGTTAAGTATATTTGGGAATGTATGAAACTTTTACATCTTTTTTGTTATGTGAAAAAATTTTCATCAGGTTTCTTGTATGTAATTAACTTACAAAATTGAATGAATCATGTAAACAAAATTAAACGAGCTAAATGCTGATGTGACGGTCAATTATTATGTCACGTCTCAAATGCCAGATGATGTCACGTCAGCTTTCAGCCGATTTCTTACACGGTTTGTTCAATTTTACAGGTCAATTTTACAGGTTAATTACATCCTTATATACTTAAAACTTTTTTTTTTTTTTTCACTTTTCAAGACTAAACGTGAGAAGTCTTATATCGATCTTGCCTTCATGTGTGTTTAATCTAAGGATGAAAAATGATACAGTAAAAGTTAAAGAATTTGGCATTGTTAGATATTGTTCTTATCCAAAAAAATCCGCATGTTGTCAATTAAAGAAATAAAATCAAGACGTCCATGAGATAAAAATAAATAAGTTTCTAACCATTTGAAAACCATATTCCATATTCTTCCACCAACATTATTACAAGAGCCAAATTAAATGTCTATCATTTGACTAAATTCGATAGATTCCATAATAATCCACCCCCAACCCTTTCTCGTACCTCTATTGAAACAGAACGGTTTCATGTTCTTTTCGTCGATTGGTAACTAAACTCGATAGATTCCATATATAATATATAACTGTGATGAGATTAATTTGGTAGCTCACTCTAATATGTCTTTTCCAATTTGACACAAAAGAACGACTACTATACCCTGCGGCTCAAAAACTGTACGTTGCCAGCTTAGATTGCTCTTAATTACTTAGGGAACATAGAAGTGAAAGTGCACGTCTAGCCAAAACAATGTACCATCACCTCTTCCAATTTTTTTTCGAAATGGCATTCAAAGTATAATACTGTACGTAATACCAGAAGTGTCAAGATCGATCAGAAGCAACTAACGTTGGTTAATTTGTTTTTCCAAAACCCGGTGGAGTATGTAGAAACAGATGAGTTCTTTACAGCTAGTTAATTCCATGTCGCCATCACTAGAAAAATTCCTTTCATTATCTCCATTATTCATATCACCCATATATATATTAGATTGAGTGATCAATATAATCATGCATGTGCCCCTTTTCAATAACATCGATCAATTCCAAATTGTTACCAGTACGTTTCTCATTGTCGAAAATCAATAATTCTCCTAGCTAGCTATATATTACTCGTATCTCATCTTCATTTGCCTTATCACTCTCAACCTCACGAACATCATAAGAAGTAAAATTTACAACATTATTTGGACATCTACAACAATTGATGTTTTATACTATTGTACACTGTATAGTACAATAAGTACATGTATTGTAAATTGTTAAAATGTGTTGTAGATGTATCACTCTTCACGTTCTATAGGTGACGGTTATCACGTACTAGATATTTTGGTATTAATTTGTGATAATAATTATTTAAGCTACATCTAAAATAGGAATTAAATTAAGTAAACTATTTATTTATAAACTATTTTTTATTAGTGGATGACTTAAAATAATTATATATTATTATTTCATGATAAATTAAAATAATTGTATAGAAAATAATATTTTTTTTTACTGTATTTCCTACTAGCATGGTGCCCGAGCAATGCGGTATTAGGGATATACAGGAAAACGAACAAAACAAGATATATAAATTCAATCTCTGAAGGCGTGTAACACTTTCAGATTGAATCAATTCGAGGGTTCACCCCAAAATATTCAATCGAATACAATCAGAGATTGAATCAATTCGATGGCTCTGCCACTTGGTCCCCGCTCCTAGGAGCGCTGCCCCCGGACCCCTATCCCTTAGGGGAAGATCAAAATAAAATCAAATAAGTGTGCACTCCGCACCGCCATACTTACATGATGTATTATTATGACTAAAATGACAAATTAATCCAATTACACTAAAATATCCAATATGCGACGGCGGTGACGGCAATGTGGTGGTGACGGGTGACGGTGGCGACTGATGGTGGTGACGACGAGTAGTGTAGGCTATTGATATGTATGTAATTAATATAATGATTAATATAGTTATTTTAAAAGTTGAGGGACTGATAATGTATTTATTTCATTTAGGATGGGGGTACGTGTATTGTATTTCATGTATGGTGTATAGTTATAATGGAGGGTATTTCTGACATTTTCCTCCTATAACTTTCAACCGTGAGTCTATTTTTTAAATATATATATATATATAGAGAGAGAGAGAGAGAGAGAGAAAGAGAGAGAAAGAGAGGGAGAGAAAGAGAGAGAAAGAGAAAGAAAGAGAAAGAGAGAGAGACATATGCCCGCGTAATGCGGCGGTGTAATGGGCGACACGGGTGGCGATGACGGCGGCAACATTGGTGGTGGGTAATGCAAAACTAATTGATGTAAAAAAGGACGGTGTAATCATTTTAAGGGTTGAAAAATATATGTTATATATAATTTCATCAAGGGTATTATAGGTATATGTTAGTTGGATGTATTTAAAATAGCAAACAGAAAAGAGGGGTAGTTTAGGTAAATCAAGTTTTTTTTTCAAAAATTTGGAGAGAGTAATGATTTATAAAGTAACTAGCACGGTGCACGCGCTATGCGGCGGTGACGGTGTTGGTGGGGGACGACTGTTGGTGGTAAAGGCAGCGTGGTATAGATAATTGATGTAAAAGTAATTAATATAAAGAGTTAATTGAGATATTTTATATGATTAAGGAATAATAGTGTAATATATCATTAAGGGTATTTTAGACATTTTCCACCATATAACTTTCAACATGGGGGCTATTCTTTTTATAATATAGTATAGATTATATATACATATATATACACACATATATAAGGAAATCATAAATCCTCCTAACCAAATAGCCTAATAATCCTCCTAATTATAAGATGATGTCACGTGGAAAAATCAGGGGGCAAGATTAGGAAAGAAAATAAGTGGATACCACATGTCACATTCTTAATGTTTTAGAAGGATTATTAGGCTATTTGGTTATGAGAATTTATCATTTAGGAGAAGAGAATAGAAGACTGTTAGACAGTTAAGTTGAGTGAAAAACCCCTCACATGCCATATTTTAAACCATAAAAAACATTGGGATATATATATTTATTCAAAATATTAAACAATTAGTATGTAAAAGGTTTTTCACCTAATTTAGGTGGATAACAACCTCATACTTACTTTTCTCATATATATATATATATGTATATAAAAACAAAATTATTACACTATACTTTTTCTCACATGACAAAATAATAGCTTTCATCATTTAATTATTTTTTCATAGATGGAGATTGAATATCACAATGAATGGTTTAGATTATGTTACCAGATACACGTTAGAGAGTCTCCTTACCTAACACCTGGTAAAACAAAAAAAAAACTTCTTATAATCCGCTTAAAAGTACGATAATATATTAAAAAAAATGTTACCCTTATCTATATATATATATATTATTTCATATATTTTTTTCTATATTTGTAATACTAATTTAAGCTATATGTAACATAGGAAGGTAGACTATTTATTCATATTAAATTCATTAGTGGATGATTATGATTATATCGTGAAATATAGAAAACTAGTATGATACCTGTATAATGTTACGGTATTCGTGGTCTCCACGGTGTGGTGGTGAGAGACGACTGTTAGTGGTAAAGGTAGCGTCGAATGGTGTAAATAATTGATTTAAAAGTAATTGATGTAAAGAGTTAATGAAAATATTTTAAAATACAAATAACTGATAGTTAATATAATCGTTAAGGGTGTTTTAGATATTTTCTTTCATGTAACTTTAGTATTAGGACTATTCTTTTTATAATATGATATAGATATAGAAGTATAAATAATTTTGAAAATAGAGAATAAAACATAGAAAATATATGCATTTGAGTCAACTAACACATACAAAAAAATTATCAGTGTTGACAATGAGCATTATTCATTATTCAAGTTAGGTAGCATATAAGGTAAGATAGTATGAATAATATGTGTGGTGTTGGAGGAATTTATATGATATCATCGATTTACTCTTCAAATACCCATGTGAGGTTCTAAGTGCAGTGTGAAAGATCTGAAAAACAAATCTAAAAGAGAAAAAATGTCACATGCATCTTAATTTGAAATGACAAATGAAATAGGAATACTCGTATGAAACACAAAAAACATATTAGAAATTGTTCTTTGTGAATTTTTTTTATAACAACAATATAAGCTTAAGAGATTTATTTTTATCATTTAGATGAAACCTGAATACAATCTCTCTTTATATAGATAGAGGTAAGGTTATCTATATCTCAAACTCCTTCATACACCGTTGAAGTAATAAGACCCAAAACCCATAAAAGACAACATTTGGTGTTACATTTTGACAATGTATTAATAAAGAGAATTGATATTAATATCAAATTATTTGATTATTTTATCACATCGGTACAGTTAATACTTGTACATTCTGCAATGATACTTGTATATAGTAGTAAGAAAATTAAAAAGAGTGGTACAAATATCATCCCCTATTAATAAAGGGGCATCTAGCAAAATATTAAAAAACCAAAATATAAATACAGAGTACAATTCTAACTACAAAGTCTAAAAAGACAACATAAATATTGACTTTCCTTGAGGTTTCAACTGCGAACATTGTATAAATGATGAATCTTTTTTACCAATTACAAAACGAAACCTGAAAAAATCTTTAATTACGACGTCTAGCTACGATTTTAACTTTGTGGTATGTTTGATGCAAACACAAATAAACCCCACGGCACACGAATGAAACGAACAACATCACCATATACACGACTATAAAGAAAGGAGAGGGTTTTGGAACCACTCATCCGTGACACACAATTTTCGACACCGTCCTGCTCAGATTGAGAGACGATGAAATCAAATGGGCAATCCATCTTTTTAGATCCCGAAACGAAACCTTTTTATTTTGATGTTTCCAAATCGTCCAAATTATATAAAATATGATAGCCTCAGTACACAATGTTCTGGAGTTCTTCATTTGCATGTCATCAATGGATTTTAAGGCGTTGTCTTGCATATGTATTGTCTCACTATGAATTATACATATATAATATTAAGAGGAATTAGCGGATGAACAGTAGCTCGCCTGCGTGGTGAGTTACTATTCGTCCACATAACATCCTGTCAAATCGTATCCCGTATGATCTTTTTATTACGGTTAGTTATCGGTTTTTTGCATATTTTTTTTCTTCTTGAGTTTCTCAAACAATATATTGCAACTTTTGTATGCCTATATCTTGTACCATTACCATTAATTAGATTTTGTCACATCACATCCCATTTGCGCTTTCTGTTACGGGTTACTTATTGGTTTTTTTTCGCACTTTTTTTCCGTTTGATTTTTCCAAATAGTATATCGCAACTTTTAGTTTTTGCACACTTTTTTATATGTGGTTTCGACTAATATATTGAACAATTTCATTCGACCTTTTTTCTTTGTGCATATTAAATATACGTATCCCATGCTATAAACTTTTAGATGCGTTTGTGGTATTGCTTTAAATAAATATCTATTTCATATGCCAAAAGTTTGAAGCTAACATATATAGCAACATATCATAAGTAACAAAATGTAATCATAAAAATTGAAACTTCGCAATGCTCAAACGGAAGCTAATGTGGTTTTGACATTAAATAAATATGCATTTGAAAAAAGTTTATCCGTGACAGAATGATTTTTAATTAGGCGGATGGAAGTTTAACGCAAGTACATAAAACAACACAACCATTTCAAAGCGAAAATTGAGTCCCGCAATACGGGACTCGAAATTTACTAGTTATATCTAATAAAATCGATGAGAGGAACATTTCAACAATGATCTTTTGACACATGGCCCGAATTTATAACTTAGCTTTACTACTATATATAAATAATCCACCAATCACTATTTTTAAAAATAGTTACACAAAAGTTAGCCACGAATGGATCAAAATACCTTTAATGAACCCCATTTTGGAAAGAGTTAAACTAAATTATCAATTTTCCATTAATGAACTAATCTACACCTTAAACTCTAATCTTCTTAATATACACCCTAAACTTTAATCTTTTAGAATATATCCACTACCACTTTACAACAATTACATTTACATCAACCTACATCACTCTATGCAGCCACCACCACCAATAGTCGGTACCATTACCACCAATCATCTCGTCTTTGCCGCATTGTGCGGATACCGTGCTGGTAATAGTAAGAGAAATTGTCACAAATCGTCCATGTGGTTTGCTTGATTAACATTTTCATCCCTGTGCTATTTTTTTTTCTATTAGGTGTCTTTATACTTTTCATTTTCATTGCTAGTTGTCCTTATTACTAATATCCGTCAAAAAAACCCGTTAAATCCCTCACGTGCATCCCACGTGAGGGTATAATTATCCACCCGTCTTAAAAAACAACCATAGGGACGATTTTTAATTTTTTATCTCCGAAAAAATGTTCTACCCCAAATATTGTCCACCTGCAACAACGTTTGCTTTCCATCCACAAGACAACAATATCATAGTAATTGGCATAGATGACTCAACAATCTTGATCTATAACATTGACTAAATCATAGCAACTTTTCTTGTTCTGTTGACTACATTTAATTGGTATGCCATATACCAATTTCTTGTGAAGGTTAAAAGCAAACTAAGCTAAAAAGCCATTTGAAAATGATGATGATTAGGGATGAGCACGGGTCGAAACTCGGATCGACCCGTTAAAACCCGACCCGACCCACGACCCGTGAAGGCACGACCCATGACCCGTGAACCCTTGACCCGTGAAGGCACGGGTCGGTTCGGTTTGGTTCGGGTCGGGTTTAGGCGGGTCACAGGCGGGTTACGGCTTTCCTTCACACTTTTTCGGTTTTTGCCTTCACCCGACCCGTCCCGGTGCGACCCGGATAACCCGTAACCCGCGAAAACACCAAAAGCTTGACCCGTGACCCAACCCGTTAGGGCTTCGGGCCGGTCGGTTTTCTAGTTCCGAGCCGGTTCAAAGTTTTGTAGTTCTTCTAAACAATCTCTTACCACACCTAAGTGCACTTTGAACGTCTTTAGAGATGATGCTGTAGGAATAACTAGATACCAAGATCAGTATGGTTGGTTTTCTTCCACTACAAAGATACAAGGCTCACTCGTCAAACCAACCACTAAAAGAAAACCAAGAGTAACCAACATTAAACAGTCTTCTTCTAATTCAAAAACTGTTCATGTTTTAGGTGACTTGTGCTTAAATTGTTGAAGTGTTTCGCTTCCTAAAGATAGACTCTTGCATACATCTAGGAAAGTCAAGTTTGATAGAAAGTCATCTTCTGAGAAACAAGTGTGGATTGTTCGTAGGACTAGTTCTCTAGATAGTTTCAAGTCTTGTAGGACTAGCTCCAATTAATTCCCATCTGTCAAAACAATTTCCTTTTAGTATGTTTGTAATTCGTATTTTTGTTCGAACAAGTTTGTGTGTGTTTTTATTTTCAATAAATGCTTGGATGTTGTGTGTGTTTATTGTTGTGCTTATCTTTATTCTTCTATTGCTTTTATTTTTCTGTCCTTTTATTTTATATGCATAATAATCCCCTAACCTCCCATGGACCCCGTTCAAGTGGGGACCTAAACCTATATTTCCCGTTTTCTCAGGAATTTCTTATGTGTCTGGTATATCGATTCTGGTTGCTCTAGACACATGACTGGCAATAAATCTCTTCTTCAGAACTTTGTTGAAAAGTTTATGGGCACCAGTACGTTTTGGAAATGATCATATTGCTCCTATCCTCGGTGATGACGTACCCCTCCAGCGGTACGCAACACCTAACGTTGCGATACGAAGGGTCGTCCGTTACGAAGACTTCCACAACAACGTAACAAGATAAGAGTTATTCCCCTACAAAATCGGGATTTGATCTTATCACTTTCGCTTGATAAATAGGGAAATGATATCCCGGGCCTAAGACTTAGGGAACCCTAAATCGGCCTACTTGTTCTCCAAGAATGCTCTCCCTATAAAAGGAGAGCTACGAGACCTATAAGATTCATTCAACAACACATTCTCAATCACATATTGATTACACTAAAGGCTTCAATGGCGTAAAGAGGTTAACTCTACCATTCGGGAACCGCCAACAAGTCACCTTAATCACACATAATCCTCCGTTGTATTAACCTCGGTTCGGTGCACAAATATTTGGCGCCATCCGTGGGACAGCATACTCAGATCCCACCACCACTTTTAACCCTGTTTTCTGTATCGAATCAAGAAAAATGGCCGACTTTCCGCCAGGATTTGAACAAAGCTCTCAGCAAATAACCAAAAACCGGCCTGTTAGGAACTCTCCGCCCAGATCCGGCCCAGCGACCAAAACACCAACTAATGGTGATCAACAGACTAATCATCGGGGGCGGAAGAAACTGAGAGCCTAGGAGAGACACTAGGAGGACAAGGTGGATTCATGCGGGGATCCTCATCTGGGGCCCCGCAACTGTTTGATCCAGACTATATTATTCGAAATTATGGCCATATCAATCATAGCATCAAATACCTTCTGGAGCACTCGAGGGTGTCACCAGGACACTAAATTTTGATGGTGAAACAGAGGACGAGTATGTTGCTGATACCCCCCCGAGGGGCCTCCGGCGATACCTCAAGATACCGAGATCCCGAGTCAAGGGAGATTATGGATTCGGACTAGGAAGCGAGGGGATTCGGCCCCGAACCCCCCACATCGTTCACAACCGGAGGAAGCAGGGGCCCCGAGACAGAAGAATATGGCCTCCGGGGCGAGCACACAAGCTAACATTCTGCCGGAGCCGGCGAGATCTGGCGCTCTGCAGTCTGGACCCGCCCAGGCAAGATCTGGCGACAAACAACATCCCCCTGATATAATTTCTCTACGGGCCAAACCTTTCAAGGAGCTTCGGGACAAGCCTTCCCAGGGACTTCGGGCCCAACCTTTCAAGGAGCTTCGGGACAAGCCTTCCTAGGGACTTCGGGCCCAACCTTTCAAGGAGCTTCGAGCCAAGCCTTCCCGGGGACCTCAAGCCAGACCTCCCAAGGAGTTTCGAGTCAAACCTTTCAAGGATCTTCGGCCCCGACATTCCAAGGCCCTATTGGCCAAGGTCAACCGGCACCCTTAGGTCACATTCCCCAAGGACCTGCTGCACATAACTATCAAACATCTCAGAGCCAGGGCTACGGAAGCACGAATGGATATGGGGCACAACAATACTCCTCGGGGCCCTATGGCACTCATCTCACGGGAGGGCAGGCACATCCTCATCAGTATTATGCATCACAGTTCACCGTGCCAACACAAGGGGTCCCGCAAGGCACAAGAGGACAGCAATACCCCTTGCCACCCCCCGGACCCTACGGTCTGCAGAAGTGGGGGGCTCCGGTATATCAAAATGCCCTAGAGCTACAAATAGTTGGGGGGAGTGCAAAAAATTCACCGTTTGTGGCTTGGATACAAAATGATCCCCTCCCGAAGGATCTAAAATATCCTTCCCACTTGGGAACACATAAAGGAAAGAGCGACCCAGACGACTTCTTGGAAGCATTCGAAGGAGCAGCGGAAATGAAAGCCTGGAATGTTGCAACTGCATGTAGAATGTTCAGATACGCACTCGAAGGAGATGCTAGGGAATGGCTGAAGAATGTCACGAAAGGATCAATCGTCAGCTTTGACGACCTCAAAGAGAAATTTAGAGCCCGTTTCAGCCAACAGAAGAAACACAAGAAGATTCACGTAGCTGCCCATGGAATAAAACAGAAGGAAACAGAGGGTTGCAGAATGTTCATGGACCGATTCACCACCGAAACAGAAGACATTGTGGATCTTCCCGAGTCACAACGGATATCAGGGCTGCTGCATAGCCTCCGGAGCAGAGGACTAGTCGAGTTCCTGTACAGAGATCTACCAAAAACATATGAAGCAGTCCAAAAGAGGGCTTACGTGTACTTGGATGCTAGGGACACAGCCTTGAGGGAGATACGAGCCCCACGCTGGAAAAGGAAGCCTCGACAAATAGGAAAAGTAGATGGACAAATGAAAGAGAAAAACCAAGGTATGCCCCGTATCACAAGGATGATAAAGGATATCTCAAGGTGAATCTTCGAGAGCTACACAAAAGCCCAAAAGAAATATTGCTCACTGAGAACGTCGCAAAAAGTTTCTCCGCCCCACCCAGACTGAGCGGAAAAAATAGGAAAGACCCAGAAAAGTATTGTGAGTTCCACAAGGATCATGGCCACGACATAAATGCGTGTTGGCAACTCCGAAAAGCTATAGAAGAGGCAATAAACAAAGGAAAACTCTCGCACTTAGTGAAAAGCTTCAGGCAGCAGCAAGGAATGAAGAAAAAGGATGACACGGATGAAAAGAAAAAAGGTCCGGAAAAAACTATTTATACCATAATAAAGAATAAGTCGGGGCTAGGACACTCCCTCCCGAAGGTCTACAGGGGAGACATAGACAGAATCACATTTCCTCCAACTTACAAAACCTTCAGAGATCCACTGGTAATCTCTGCATCCCTCGAGGTATCAGAAGTAAAAGATATTATCGTAGACACCGGAAGCGAATGCAATATTCTATACGAAGGAGCCTTTTGGAAGCTACACCTTGTGTCACGAATGAATTTTAAGAGAACAGAAGCTTCGGTTCAAGGGTACTCCGGGAACGCAGTTGAACCACTGGGGAAATTATCAGTACAAACAGAAATAGGAAAGGGACGCTGGAAACGAAAGGAAAAAATTACCTTTTTCGTGGTACGTGCAACATCGCCCTTTCAAGCAATCCTAGGAAGACCTGGGATCCAACAGTTTGAAATGATCCCGTCCGTGGCATATGGGATGATCAAGTATGAGTCAAGTGGAGGAACAGGGACCTTGGTGACAAAGGCAAAGAAACTGTCTGAAAAAGGTTAAGACGGCCCCCATTGGCTCTCATGGAGCGAAGGACCTTACTATGGACGCTTGAATGGATAGCGACATATCTAAAGGCGAGCCTCAAGAATAATTAGTCTTTTTTCTTTTTTATTATCTCACAAGCCTAGAGGATATGGTATGTAACCTCATTCATTTTAGTAAATAAAGGCTTTTTATTCTTTTTTAATATACCTTCTTTAAGAAAAGACGCACATAGGCGCAAAATAATATATGTGATCCAAAATGGGGACGCCCATACAATGGAATTCCAATTAAACAAAAAGGACCTATAGTCCAAACAAACACCTATGGATATATTCACCCAAAAAAGCATGCAAATAGGTGCAAAAAATAGACCAGATGTGAAGGCCATATGACATCTAAAAGCTGCAAAAACCAAAGACAGTTCTTGAACAAAACAGCAATTCCTGAAACTGCAAATATTAAATAATGCAGCCAATAAGACTGCTAGTTATTAAACTACAGCTTCGACACTGTGGGCAAAAGAAAATATCCAAATATCTGCAAACATAAAGAAACTGTTCAAAACAACATGATATGCTGTTGCCAAAAGAGAAAATATCCAAAGAGGCACATACACCAAAACAAAGGCACGCAGGCCTTAACCATTCATTGTGGGGCAGCATCAGGTTGGATCACATCAGGAACAATTTTTAGCAGGTCTTCCACAACAATGTTGGGATCAAGAACAATCTTCTCCAGGTAAAGGAAGACATCATCCTTCCACCTTTGGTCAGCCACTTCAAGGTCATGGGAGGCAGTAGCAGTAAAATCTCCTCTGTATTGTAAGTCACATTTGCCTTCAGTAGCAAACTCCTCCAACACGGTTGACCTTTCATCACCTCTCTCGGCTAAAGTCAATTCCCCCAACAATTGACCCACTTCATCACTATACAACAAAGACCTGCTCACATGAGGAATTACCTCTGTAACTAGCCTGACACGATCTTGCTTCAAAACATCAATCTGCTCACTCAACAATCTGCTACCCTCACGTTCATCAGCATATTCCTGTTGCAACTTTAAAACAGCCTCATCATGAACAACTGCATCCGCTTTCACCATATTTATCTGTTGCTTCAAACCTTGAACAATTTCAGATGACTCAACAGTGGTGATAAACCTAGCCTTCTTAGCCCTCAAATCTTCAACATTGGCCAACAAAGATTGTACCTCCAAACTCTTGGACCTCAGATCAATGGATATCCTGGAAAAGCGCCTAGCAATAACAGCGTCAAGATAAATGTGGAATTGGCGATCCTTTTTGAACACACGAAGAAACGTCTCATTGTCCATGTCGTTAATCTTCTTGACATCTTCAGCATTCATGTCTTCACCATTCAACCAAGTAAGACTCTCCTGATCATGAAGATCTGCAAAAAGAGGGAAAATGGTAAATAAACAACGTAGCAGACAGAGAACATCAACAAAACACAAAAAAATAAAAGGTCACACCTGACTTTCGAGCAGAAGGCTTGCGGAATTCACGGCCTTCGGGATTCTCCCCAACCTTTCTCCTCTTCACACAACCTGCAACAGACTGAGGGATGGGAACTTCCTTCTTCTTCTTCTTCTTCTTCTTCTTCTTAGCAGCAGAGACTCCAGTAATTTCAACTTCAGACATATCAATATTCAGAATGGGAGGAATCACAGCACTTGACACCTCTGGATCATCATTTTGAACACCGGAGGAACCTGCATCAGCAACGAGACTTCCCTGCCTTTCAATGCGTGGCACCTCGGTCACTTCTTTCACACCTTTTCTCACAAACTTCCTAAAATTCATATCTACGACAGAAAATAAGAACATGCTCAGGGTCAAATAAACTGAGAAATCACCAAAAACAAAAAATGTCAAAACACTTACCATCTATATCTACACCACCAGGCAATGTACCAATCAACTTCGCTTTGTACAAAACAACATCAGGATACAACACAACTTGAATAGGGTGTAATCGAATCTCACGACACAAATCATCAATGACATATTTAGGAAAGGGATTTTCATATCTTCCATGCTTACACAACAATTTTATATTGGTAATAGACTCATAACCACAAGGAATCAAAGAAGCTTTCATAAAGCAGAAATCATTTTCCAATCACGGATATCAAGACCACCTCTTTTAAAACATCCATCTTTTGATCGATTACCCACTATAACCCAGTCACCAAAGGGGCAAGTTTGAACAAAATACCTAAACAGATCTAATGATGGTTCACCACCATACGCCCTATACATAACTTCAAAAGCGACTATTTTGGATAAACCTAGCGGTGTTATGGTCGAAATATGGATATCAAAAAAGTCAAGCACAACAAGTATAAAGGTAGAGAAAGGGTATCTAACGTTACCCTCAGTCACGGATTTTATATAAAACCCAACAAACCCATCAGGGGGAGTCAGAATGGTATCACCATCAGAAGGAATCACGAAAGACAATATTTGCCCAGGAAAATATTTATCAACAAACTTGTTCAATCTTGACCAAATAACGGTCGATTCAGTTGTTTCGATACCTCCTTTTGACATCGGGATATGACAATCAACAGATAAACACAAAGACGAAAAGAAAAAGAGAAGGGAAACCACGTACCTACTGTATTAATCGGAAGAGGGAAAGATCGGAAACCCTAGGAGAGAGAGGATTTCTTCAACGCAGATAAAAAAATAAAGGAAGAAGAACAAAAAATCAGATTTATATAGAAGGCTGCATGAAGATCAAGACAGTCCATAAGGTATCTTGGGATACGCGCCCATCTACCACCCTTAATTTGCTTTCAAATCAAATTAGTTAAGGAGGTTTATGAAATTTACAAGAAATACCCCTGGATATTACAGTAACGCGGATTATAGTCCAACGCAATAACTGTCTGGCGAAAGTTCTCCCCTTGGACTGGGGGGCTTGATGACGTACCCCTCCAGCAGTACACAGGACCTAACGTTGCGATACGAAGGGTCATCCGTTACGAAGACTTCCACAACAACGTAACAAGATTAGAGTTATTCCCCTACAAAATCGGGATTTGATCTTATCACTTTCACTTGATAACTAGGGAAATGATATCCCGGGCCTAAGACTTAGAGAACCCTTAATCGGCCTACTTGTTCTCCAAGAATGCTTTCCCTATAACAGGAGAGCTACAAGACCTATAATATTCATTCAACAACACATTCTCAATTGCATATTGATTACACTAAAGGCTTCATTGGCGTAAAAAGGTTAACTCTACCATTCGGGAACCACCAACAAGCCACCTTAATCACACATAATCCTCCGTTGTATTAACCTCGGTTCGGTGCACAAACATTTGGTTATGGTGACATTATTCAAAATGGAATCACTATCAAACGTGTTTCCTATGTTGAAGGTCTAGGTCACAATCTCTTTAGTGTTGGACAATTCTGTGATAATGATCATCAAGTTCTTTTTAGAAGATATGAATGCAAAGTACAGACTGAAAAAGGTGTTGATATTATCACTGGCTCTAGGAATGATAACTTATTCACCATTGATCTTAATAACTTTCCCTCTCCTTCTTCAACAATTGGTCTTCTGTCAAAATCCTCTTGACAACAGTCTTGGTTATGGCACAGACGTCTTTCTCATCTTAATTTTCATACTATCAATGCTCTTGTTGACAAACAGTTGGTCGATGGTCTACCCGACTTCAAATATGACACCAACCATGTTTGTTCAGCATGTGCAATAGGCAAACTTAACAAAGCATCTCACCAACCAAAGAAACATTTGAGCACTGAAGCACCTCTTCATCTCCTTCACATGGACTTATGTGGTCCTATGCGTGTTCAAAGTTTTCCTGGTAAACGGTACATTCTTGTTATTGTTGATGACTACCCTCGCTATACTTGGGTATACTTTCTTCATGACAAGAGTGACGCTCCCCAAGTAATCATTGATTTCATAAAACGAATTGGATTTAATCTCCAATCCACTATTCATATTGTTCGCTCTGACAATGGTACCGAATTCAAGAATACTACTCTTAAAACTTTCTTCTCTTCTTTCGGTATCACCCATCAATTTTCCGCTGTACGTACACCACAACAAAATGGAGTTGTTGAACGTCACAATCGTACCCTGGTTGAAGCTGCCAGAACTATGCTTGCCCATTCCCCCTTCCACCTAATCTATGGGCAGAAGCTATAGCTACTGCATGCTTCACTCAAAATAGATCAATCATCAACAAACGGTTCGATAAAACTCCATATGAAGTCATCAACAAGAGAAAACCGAATGTCAATTATTTCCATATCTTTGGCTGTGTGTGCTATGTTCTAAATGATCACGATAATCTTGGAAAATTTGAACCAAAAGGAGATGAAGCATACTTTATGGGTTATTCGAGAGAATCTATTGCTTATCGTGTCTTCAATCGTCGAACCAAGCGAATTGAGGAAAGTATGAATGTCAAATTTGATGAACTTTCTGGAATGCTTCTTGAACAAAAGATTTCCACTCTCGTTCATCTATGTCCACAAGCTTCCGCTCCTAAAACTGTCTCAACTCCGATTAAAACTTTTCCAATTCCAACGTTTGCCGAGCTAGATACTGTATTTGATGAATTTTATCATGATCTTTTTCCTTCTGTAAATCGGTCCCCAACCATGGCTGAAAACTCAGATTCCAACAACACTCAAAATGATAGCTCATCTTCTGATCAACAAAGTTCATCTTCCTCTCATGATTTACCTCCTCCAATCATTGAAAATCCTCCTCTACCAATCTCATCAGCTTCCTCAGATTCGTCAACAGCTTCTCCACCTCTTGACTCTCCTCAAGCAAATGTCTCTGATTCTGAAGAAGAAGAAACCATGATCCTTCCTGATGAACCTACTTTTGAGCAAGTCACTGAACAACTCTCTCCTGGATTTATCAATTCTGATGAAGATAATGAACCGGCTGCACCACTTCCTCACTCTAGAAAGTGGTCCCGATCCATGCTTCCTCATCTTCCTAGTTAAATTATTGGGGATCCTAATTTTGGTCTAACTACATGTGCCGCTCCTGCTAATGAATGTTTGTTCGTCAATTTCTTAAGTATGGTTGAACCCAGTAATGTCAAAGATGCCTTACAAGATCCAGATTGGGTAAAAGCCATGCAAGATAAATTGTCACAATTTGAGCGTCTTGAAGTGTGGAAATTGGTTCCCAATCCATACACTCATAAAGAGCCAATTAAGACCAAATGGATCTTCAAAAATAAGAAGGATGAAAGTGGAATTGTTTTTCGTAACAAAGCTCGACTTGTAGTCAAAGGTTTCTCTCAGCAAGATGGTATGGATTACGATGAAACATTTGCTCTTTACAAATGGATGTCAAGTCTGCACAGTTTATCAAATGGATGTCAAGTCTGCCTTCCTCAATGGAATCTTAAAAGAAGAAGTATATGTTGAGCAACCTGAGGGCTTTGTTGATCCAAAACATCCAAATTATGTCTACAAGTTAGATAAAGCTCTTTATGGTCTCAAACAAGCCCCTCGTGCATGGTATGACGCTCTCTCTACATATCTTCTGAGATCTGGATTTTCCAAAGGTACAATTGACACCACCTTGTTTATCAAACGACAAGGTAATGATATTTTGTTGATCCAAATCTATGTTGACGACATAATATTCGGTTCTACTAATTCTACATACTGCAAAAACTTTGCTGCTTTAATGGTTAAACATTTTGAGATGAGTATGATGGGTGAATTAAACTTTTTCCTTGGTCTTCAAGTCAAACAAATGTCAAAAGGTATCTTTATTTGTCAAAATATATACATCATTAATATGTTGAAAAAGTTTGATATGTCTAACTGTCAACCAATTGGGACACCCATGGAAACTCGTACTAAGATTCATGAAGACTTAAATGGAAAACTGTTTAACCAGAAACTGTATCGCAATATGATAGGATCCTTAATGTATTTAACTGCTAGTCGACCGGATATTATGTTTGCAACTTGTATGTGTGCTCGGTTTCAAGCTAACCCTATGGAAAGCCATGCTCAAGCTGTTAAACGAATCTTTCGGTATCTTAAGGGCACTATCAATCTTGGTTTAGGGTACCCGAAAGAAACCGGATTCGAATTAACTGCTTTCTCAGATGCAAATCATGCAGGTTGTAAGTTAGACCGCAAAAGCACTTCTGGCAGTGTACAAAGACAATCTTGTGTTTCTACTTGTGTTTCTACTTCCATAGCTAGAGCTGCCGCTAGTTGTTGCTCTCAAGTGCTGTGGATGAAGACTCAGCTTTCTGACTATGGATTTAAGTATGAAAGAATTCCAATCTACTGTGACTCCAAAAGTGCAATTGCAATTTCTTGCAATCTTGTTCAGCATATAAAGACAAAGCATATTGATGTAAGGTACCATTTCATAAAGGATCATGTCGAAAAAGGTAACATCGAACTCTACTTTGTCCCTACTGACTACCAACTTGCGGACCTCTTCACTAAACCTTTGGATGAACAAAGGTTTAATTTTTTGAAAACCAAGTTGGGTAAGCTAAATTTTCAAGCTTAATTGCCTTCTTGCCATGCTATCTATGTTTATTTTCTTGGTCAAACGATTGATGTATGCTTACGTGCTCTTACATGCAATGTTTGAGGGGAGAACAAGGGTAGATTGCATGATTCTAGGGGGAGTTTGTAGATTTCTTATCTGTTTATCTGTACGCATGTTCCTAGGGGGAGTTTGTTTATATCCGTGTTCCTATGTCCCTATTATTCTTTTGATTTTCTTTCTTGACACTCTTGTCCCTTTAAACCTTTTCCATATTTTCCTATAAGACTTTTTCAAACTTTTTCTTTATCTTCCTTAAACTATTTTTCCTAGCCATTCAACAAAAAAAAAATCATTTTTTAATTCCCGAGGGTCAAAACCCGGTATTGAACACTATATAAACAGGTTTTGACCCATGTTTGACTTCTTCACAAAATTTTTTCTAAGTATTTTCATTACTTCACTAAAACCGGCTTTCTCTCAAAAACCGGCTTTCCTTCACAAAAACCTTCCTTCGAACCAAATCCCGGTAGTAAAGCTTTATTAGTTTCGGAATCCCGTTATTAGTACTTCCTTAAGCAAAACCGACTTTCACTTTTCTTCGAATACCGACATTACTTCTCTTATTAGCCAAAACCGGCTTTCAGGTTTTTCACTTATCTATTACCGGTTTTCCTCACTTTGTATGTTTTAATACCGGTTTTCCTTTAAATTTGCTTAGAATTTGTTGTTCCTATTTACGTATTCGGGTATCTTATTTCTCCCATTTCATTCCATTATTTTACTTCATGCTTAATTGTCATATGCTTGTTCTCTATGCCGTATTTGCTTTGACCGCTTATTTATCGTATTTGTATGCTTATCTACGTATATCTTGCTTTGTGATTATTGTATGGCTTGTCGTTTTTCGCAAGTGCATCGATATCAAGTTTCTACTTGATATCTTGATGCTTTGCAAATACCGGTATCTAAAAACCGGTATTAGTTCTTAAAAGTTCATTTTTATGAAACGTTACCCTGCCCAATTTTTCTCTAATTAATACCGGTTTTTCAAATATTTTTCAACCAAATACCGGTTTTTGCAATAAAAAAAAATCATTTTTCATATATATACTTCGCAATTTTTCCAAATTCGGTTATACATTTCTTTTAACTTTGTGCAATGGTTGATAAAATCTTCATATATACAAAATTGTGTGACCTCAAATCACTCTATTTGTGATCAATCTAATGTTCATAAATCTTTTTGAGTCCACAAACACTTATGTTGCCCCATCTCGTCTTGCATGTACATACTTTCGATTATACATCTGTTTTCCTTAAGAAGTAATGTATTGAACGCCTTGATGTACTACCTTTACATCTTTCGTGAACAACAATGTATAATCATCCTTACTATTTCTAATCATACTTTTTATACTGATCATACATCGGGTTTCCTTTAGAAGCAAGTCATTGAACGCCTTGATGTATTGTCTTCGCATCTTCTACGAAACAAGTTGTATGATTTATCTTTTTGTTTTTCTACCTAAATAAACTGTGTTTTTCATAATCCTACATTGATTTTCCCTAAGACGTAAGGTATCGAATGCCTTATTGTACTACCTTTACATCTTTTGTGAAAAACAGTATATGATTATTCCTTTTTGAATAAATTAACCTTGGAAACAATGTTTCCCATTCGTATACTTGTTAATTACAGAATGGAGTTTCTTCAAGATGGTGCCACTGACCGCATGCAGAATAATCTTCAACTAATGACACCATTCACTTGTTCTTTTGGTATCATTCCTATCATGCTCACATATCACCCTTTGATAAATTTTTTCACGATCACCGCCGAAGGCATTGAAGAAGAACTTATATTTCAAATGTGGCAAACCATCGAATTCATTCCAGCAAGAGGAAGAGCAAGTCCATTCTTCCGTTTCTCTCTTCTAACAACAGATGGGTCCAGAAAACAGTTTACATTTAATCTTGACGATTTCCGGACCATTCTTCGCTTTCCATCTACTGATTCAAGACCGGGAGAAACTAGCTTTGTAGAAACTCCTCCAACAATTGAAATGGTGCACAGAGTACATCAGTTGGGTTATAATGGTGAGGTTACTGCTCTAAGAGACATCAAAAAGAAAGACTTTCACCCATTATGGCGTACACTTTTTCTATCATCAACAACTGTTTGTCACCTTCAAGAAAAGGACAAGATGACTTCACTAAAGCTACTCTCACATATCTTTTTGGCATTGCTTACGATATGCATCTGGATTTTGCTGTTGTTGCTTTTGATCATCTTCGTCTTCAAGTTAACGGGAAGCACACTGCAAACAAGAAATATATCGCCTTTCTCTGTTTCTTGACTGTAATCATGCAGCACTTCATCAACAACAACAACAACATCCAGCGCTTCCTTGCTTCGAGGCGTGTCGTTATATCAAGTTTTCGCTCTGTTTATACAAACAACTGTATAGCTCACATTGATTTCATGCCAATTCTTGATTCACTGCTTCGGCGGGTGCCCCTATATAATCCTGATCTCAGGATTTACAGAGAGTACTTAGCCGAGCGTACGACAACTCAACGCCGAGTTGTGCCTTCCCCACGCCCGCATAAGTCACCGAGTGAGGGTATTAGGTCTAGGAAAAGAAAAGAGGGGTTAGTAGATGAATCGACATCTGGCTCTTCAATTCCATCTTCTTCAACCGACATTCCCGAATCTTCTGCACCTCAAAGAAAGAAACACAAATCTTGCCATCACTCAAAGTCAAAATCAAAATCATCTTCATCAACTTTCACTGCTCCTTCTCCTCTTACTCCTTCATCTTCATCTTCCGAAACTCTTTCATCGCCATCTCCTTCATCAACAACTGTTGGGCAACCCCCAATCCCTAAATTCTCTTTACGTGTGCGAACTCATCTTCAACCAATTCCAAAGGAATCTCATGAAGAACAATATTCCTCACATCACGACGATATACAAGATGATATTCCTTTTCGTGATGATGTGTTTAAAACTCCGGAGTTACAAGGTAGTCTTGAGGGAGGGGTTGAAAAACATAATGGAGAGGATGTGAGGTCTGGGCTAGGTGCAAAGCATAAAGAAAACGTTGGCCCTCCGATAGTTGAAACAACTAGCCGGGATGTCACCCCTAGGATAGAAGCCGAGGACTCCCCACCCTCGCATGCAACACCTCCTCACCACTCTGGATCCTCTTTACAGGATCCAGTGTCATTTTTGCATGGGCATCAGCAAAACCCCTTATCAATTCCTCATTCGGAGGATGTTGATATGATTACTGCAGAGACTCTTGCCTCTCTCTCACTTTCGATTCCTCACCATATTGAGTCTAGTCCCCATAGGTCTCACGTTTATGTGCACGCGCATTCTTTGAATGTTGCTTCAACAAACCGAGAGTCGGTGATTCCACCTTCTCAAGGAGTGTCTGGAAGTCCTACTCATGTTATCATGTCAGGCGCTGAGGATCCAATCCCCAGCACAACGGGCAATCTTAGAGAACCCGGAAGTCCCACCAACCGGAACATTGCGCTTGACACTTGTGTTGAGCCAATCAATTCTGAAACAACCAATGTAGAGCATTTGCTTCATAAATCATTGGGAAGCCCTGGTGGCTCACACCATTCAGGCCATACTGTAAATCTAACAAAGCCTACAATTGTGCAAACGACATCTACGTCGGTCGTTCCTATCATTCCAATTCAATCGCCACCAACCGCAGTGCTCCGTTCACCTATTGATAAAGGTAAAGCACCAGTCACATCTCAATCATCCTTGTCAAGTGCTAGCCCTCCTCCAAATCCTGATGGTATCAAACTCAAAGCAAATCCAGAAGAAAGGCAAAACTTTATAGATCCTGCTGCTGCTGGCCTTCTTCCTCATACAAATCCTCAACCATCACTACCACACTCATCACCTTCCGGTTCTTCCTCTCATCATAGTCGTTCTCCTCGAAATTCACCAACTCATAATACTCCATCTCCTCACTCAAATGTCAATGCCATTTATGGTGATTTGTATGCTGCATTCTTTTCTCTTGATGATCAAACCGATGCGTTTGATAAAGCTATTCTTGCAACCCTCCAAGCAAGATTTGATCATCAGCATCAACTTCTTCTTCAAAAGCAACAAGCCGAAGAAGAAAAGTTTCTTGCTGACGCTCAACTTGAAGCAGCACTAAAACGAATTGCTGAATTATAAGAAACTTGTAAACAAGCTGCAGTCGTCCATCAAAGACGTGATGACCCTGATGATCAGGATCGGCACAAGGGGGAGAACAGAGATGAAGCGATGACTGAAGCTAGGGCCAGTGCTGCCACTGAAGTTGTTGGGGGTAATGATGTTGCTGGTGATGAAACACAAACATGAGATGCTCCTCATGATAGTGAACAAAAAGGTGAAAATGTTTGTGCACCGAACCGAGGTTAATACAACATAGTCTTTGGGCCCGAGTTGTTGCTGATACTCACGGCGGTGAGTGTTTCATTAACATGTCTGCTAAAACTAAGGGTACTTGGAATAACATTATTTTGGCTGCAAAAAGTGTACACGAATTATTCTCTTTCCCTAATGATATGATCACTTGAAAGGTTGGTGATGGTCGGAATACGAGGTTTTGGAAGGACATGTGGTGTGGGAAGCAAGCCCTTGCTGCTAGATTTACACGTCTTTATGCTCTCATACTGGATAAAGATTGTACAGTGTTTGATAGATACTCCAACTCGATTTGGATTTTGAACTGCGTAGGGATATAAGAGAAGGGAACGAGCAGGTACAACTTGACAGCATGCTGACTCTCTTATCTAATGACAACTCAAGTGGTGATGATTCTTGGACGTGGAACCATAATGGTAATGGTCATTTTTCTGTTGCTTGCGTTCGAAAATTCATAGACCACAAAATTCTGCCAATTATTGATGCTCAATATAAATGGAATAAATGGGTTCCTAAAAAGATTAATATCTTTGTGTGGAGCCTTCTGCGTAATAACCTTCCCACGCTTGTCAACCTGTTTGGTCGTGGGATTGATGTAACCACGGTACGCTGCAATTTATGTGATAATGGCATTCATAACATAGTCATGTTTTTCATACCTGTTCATTTATGAATGAAATTAGAGGCATGATTAGTTAATGGGTGCAACTCACCATTCCTGGAGATAACCCTTCTGAGATGGCAAAGTGGTATAAAAATCTGCAGCTCACAAGTTATAAAAGAGGGGTGCTTGAAGCTATCATATTTGCATGGTGGTGGCACATTTGGAAGGAGAGGAACAACGCCCTCCATAATGGCAATCATACGTCCCCAAATGTTACTTTTAATTCGATTGTTTCTCTTGGTTTTATTTGGATATCTAACCGTGATAGGAAGCATACATACTTATGGAATGCGTGGCTAGTGAATCCCTTGGAGGTTGGATGACTTAGTGCATTTGCTTTTGGACTGCAAGCAGCTACAGGCACACTAGGCTTGTACTTTGTTTCTCCAACATCATGGTTTTAGCTCATTTTGTTATAGCGCTGCTTAAAATTATAGTTTTTGACATGTTATCGATTGGATAGTACCTATAAGGTGCCCCGGCCTATTGTTGCGTGGATCGTAATAAGACGTGATTCGTTATGTCAAGAGTGCGGAATCCTCTTGAGATAACTAGATTGCTATTTCCTTTTGTTGATTAATAAGCAATTAACCAACCCAAAAAAATGCACAAGGCTTGTGGTTCGTGTAGAAGAACACACGAAGGAATAAATAACCTTAGCTCGCAAATTCGTGAATATCTCTCAAGAATTCGTAAACCATTAACCTAATTTCGTAGATTAGGTCTTGTATTTATACTAGTTAAGTATTGGATCGTATGGGCTTAGGCCTTAATTACGTATTAGGCCCGAAACAATAAACAACCGATCTGCCTCGTGCTGACGTCAGCACGAGGTTGTTCCTACATGCTGATGACGTCAGCACGAGGGACGACCCTTTGTTCTTTGTTTGACTTTTTTTGACTCGTACATAACATCCAATCACCGTTTAAGTGTTCTACGACACTTATAAACCTTGATTCTATGTTCTTGTACCTGCAAAACAATATATAACACACAAATACAATACAAAACATAAACAGATATAATATTGAAGTTCAAACGTAATCATTAAATATCAACACAAGTTCTTATTTAAATGATTGCAAACAAGTTCCTAAAAACGTAAACAATAATCAAATCTATGTTGCGATTGTCACACCGAATCTGCATCTACAGACTCCCCCTTGACGATTGCAACTAGATCTCTTTAAAGTCTTCAAAACTTGAACTTCAAAATTATCCGTTAAACAAAAGTCTGATGCTGTTCACATGAATTCTCTCTTGTAAACAATGAGCGAGAATGTTGCGATAGCGTCTTTCCTCAACTCTCCAAAAATCCACAGCTGAGCAAGGTGTATCCAAAAGTCTTCTCGGATCACCTCTTGACAAATTGACAACCTGCATTGGATCATACATGCGTAGCAACATTTGTTTCTTTGAATCATCAACAAACATCTGTGCTTCGCCTGACTTGATATCTATCTGCCAAAATGTCATCTCTGTCAGCATATCTTGGTCCCATCTGATAACGGGAACCTTCTTAACACATTTAATTCTTTTCTGGACAAACCGAAATGTGCCATCTGAATTCTTAATCGTCTTCAAAGGTGTTGGCTTTATCAACCTTTCTTCTGGCTTCAGACGTCTATCACTGAAATACTTAATTCTTTCATCTCTGAATCTATTCCAGTAGAAATATGCAAGTCCATTGCTCTGAAGATTAACGAACTAGTGTCTTCCCAAATCTATCATGTCAGAATCACTGAGAGAGTGGAAGTGTCTTTGACTTATTGACATGTACTGGCAACCCTCCTTTCTCTTGATAATAAACAATTGGATTCTGTGATCATAGAACCAACTTTGTATCACTCAGAAGTATTTGGGTGCATTCTTGTCTGAGACGAACTCCCAAAACATTGATGGTTTATACGTATCACGTATCATCAAACCAGTATGTCCTCTATAACCTGAAATCAGTCTATTAACAATAAACTCATGATTTTGCTGCACCGGAGGTATATTAAATCTTCCAAGGTCAACCTCTCGTGTAGCATCTATATTCCAGTATAGATCAAAAATATTGTCATGTCCTTCATCGACTATGTTTGCATATACAGCAAATCTCAACCTTGCAGCATTCTTAGGTTCATCTGGACTATCTCTAATTGGATTAAGGTTGAGATGTTCTACTTCAGCTATTGGTTCAACTTGAATGACTTCATCTTCATTAAAGACACGATCAAAGTCATAAGGTGTCTCAAGCAACCTTTGTCTATCAGCTTCCGAAGTAATGAACTCTCCTTCATCCAAATCTTCATCATCGATACTTTCTAGATCTTCTTCAGCATCAAGATCGTCCAATGCACCTATTGTTTGAAGCTTATCTGCAATTCAAACGATTTACATATACAAAGATAAAGAACATAAATCATAAGTCAAGACATAATAAAATAGTATAAATAGATAAAAGAAATTAAAATAAATAATACTATATCATAAATATAATATAACAATTACATTAATATTTATCTTGAAATCTTTATCTATTTTAACTTACAACAATAATATTATATCATAAATATAATGTAACACATTCATATTTATCTTATAGTTATTATTCTTCATTACTCGAGTATTTAAAAATTATACTGTCAATATGTTAAGCCGAAAAGAATAACTCTTTGATCACTATTCTGAGCTGAATAACACTTTGATTAACACTCTAAATTGTTAATATAACCCAAGTAATCTAATGTACACACATTATGAAACATAATCAATTATCATCAAAAATACAAAATCAATAGCACTAGGGTTCATAATCCGAATCTGAATCCGAATCTGACTCTGACTCTGAAGATGTATGAGTTAACCCTAACTGTTCTTTCATTTGATCCCTAAGTGATCTTGGATCATAATAATCATCATAATCCATAATCTCAGCTCTAACTCTCATATGAGCTTGTGGATCATATCCCAATCTCTTTTCTAGTCTATGCACAATTAAAGGGTGTAAATCTGACTCTGTAGAGGCATTGGTAGTAAAATCAGTATTAGTTGACTCACTATCCTGAGTAGATTTTCCTTTGCTAAGATTTTCTTTTTCTTTATGATTATGAGGATCATTCACTATCTCCCTTTCTATTCTATCAGAAATAGAATCGGAGTTACCTGAATTGGAATCTTCCCATCATCATTGTTATCTGGATCATCAGGATCTGCATCTGGAGCGGTCATCACAGCTTTTCCTTTATCTTGAGTCCCAGAAGTACTAGCAACAGCTGTACCAACAATCTCTGACTCTCTTTGTCTTGATGACTCCCCCTGAACATCTGCAGTCTCTGTATCCATAGCATCACCAGCAGCATCTTGATCTTGACCTCTATTCTCTGGCTCACCATCTGTTTGTTGTTGATTTGGATCTTGAGCTCGATCTTGATCATCATGATCATCATCTCTAGTCTTCTTTGCTAGCTCATCATCCTTACAACCATCTTTATCTCCCCCTTGATCCAAGAATTGGTCAAGTCTAGATCCAAGTGAATGAACAAGTGATGTCATCATGTCCATCTCTTCCTGATGCTTAGCAGCTTGGAGCTTTAGTTGACTCTCCAAAGCTGTAACCCTCATCTCCAACATCTTCTTCTCTGAAAAGAAACGACTTAGATGCACTTAAACTAGAGCAACTAGACGTGACGTAGAAGCAACATCAGATGTAGAGGCCTGAGGTGGCAACGTAGCTTCAAACGAAGGCATACGAGCACTAGAAGTTCCTATGGGAGGCATCTGCGGTCTTTGTAAAGGAGCCAACAGACGTCCCATGATTGTAGAAACAGGAACTGTCGCCTGAAGAGGAGCAGACGAAGGCCTAGGAGCAACAAGTGTCGGCTCTGGCTCTTGACGAACTGTAGACTCCGGAGCAGCAGGAATCGTAACAGTCGTAGCCTCAGTAACAACTTGTGCACGAGAACAATTCCCCTTATTATAAACTTTGGTCTCGACCTTCTCTCCCCAATAACAACACCAGCAGCAGAAGTAGTAGACACAGAAACAGGAACATCAGAAACTGAAGCTCTTAAAGCAGCAACCAATGGAGTATCACCAACAGTAGGTGCATGAGACCTCTCCATGGCTTCAGAATAAGCAGCAACTCTCTATCAACTTCAGCTTGAGATCGTGCATGTCTTCTTCTTCACTTTGGCAGTCTTTCTTCCTCTTCTTCATCTTCTGAATCCTTAACAACATTAACCGGGACTTCAGAAGGACCTACATCAACATCAACTGGAGCAGAGGTAGAAGTAGAAACTCCAGTAGATGGTGGTACAAGATTTGTAGGATCATCAATATCCTCCATGAGAGCGTCCATATCAGAATCATGCTACAAATCACCAGCATACAGAGGAACATCATTAAGTCCCTCAAACTGATCAGCTCGCTCTTCTTGAGGATCTTCCTGAGCCTGATCATCAGCAGCAGCAGCAGCAGCAAGTGCTTCACCTTCCCAACCTTGTCGAGGAGCAACATAGCCAGGATTTATGAGATGACCGAACAATGGTGGATTGGCAACATTATCAGGAACACCATGACCTGCAAAGCACTTCATACTCTCAACAAACACCTTGTGAGTCAGACTACCCAAATTGAAAGTAGAACCATCAAACGGTAAATCTGCTATTTTGCGCCGAATGATTATCAAAACAAATCTTGGAAATAAGAAGAATTTCTTATCGTTCCCAAATACTCTCAACTGCTTTACAGAATTGTCATAGATGTACTGGGAAAAGCTGTAGGGCTTGTTCAGTACAAGAGCAACCACCTGAGAAGCAGTAAAAATGTTCAACTGATCATGATCTGCACTCCGATGACTAAGAGACCTCAATAAGTAGTAAGCAAGAAGCTTCCATTTGCCACGAAGATGATTCCTGAATTATGGATGAGAAATAGCTCCAGTATACCCCATACGACGTAGAGCACCGTCGCAGAAATGCAAAGCATTTTAATGTCTAATGCATTACAAAATATCATATCAACAACCATCACATTACATCTTAGGTTGTGATTTTGATAATAAAACTATAACCTATCACACTAAGTTTTAGGTTAATTACAAGGCAATCCATCCTTGTAACACAGTTCTTGTAATTTCTGAGCAACTTTTATTGTCCGTCGCAATGCAATTCCAATAAGCAAGCGAAAACAATTTTGCCTTCAATCACAATCTGAAATTTTTGATGCCAATTACATTTAAAATGAGTTTATTATCTGTAACCTGCACACTTAACAAACTTCATCAATGCACCAAAAACAATAAAAATATCATAAATATGCAAAACAACCAAAAACTTAACCTAGTAACCATTACAAGATCTAAGGCAAGTCCAATCTTTGTCAAGCATACTTATCAACCACTAACAATTGAAATTTCAAAAATAATATACTTGAAACACATTCAAAAATTTTGACTTTTCAATTTTTCAAACATTTCGTTTTCTAAGTTAAACAACGTATGTATTAAATTAGAAAATCCATCTTTTAAAACATTAATACCGTAAGCAACAAGACTTATATAATTCACTAAGAATTTTAACTTTTAATGCTTATCAAATCTCTCGTGCAATAAGAACTAGTTTGACACACAAACTGACACTTATTACAAAAAAAAAGAAAAGAAACAAAATAAAAAGAAAAAAAAATAAAAATAAGAATAAACTAAGCTACTTTATTTATTACAAGAAATCTTAAGTTTCTGCAGATTAGATCAGATTAGCATTTACATAAGTCTGCAAGTGAGAATAATTCTCTTATTATTAATTATGAACAGTGATTCAACCACGATTACCGATATACTTGTCCTCTTAAACACTCGGTACTTTCAGTTTCCTTTGAGTTATGACACTTTCGACATACCCTGGCCAAGGACAGTCACCATGTAACCCGAGTAGCTTAATATGCCATTGAATAGTTTGCGAACTTATGTGACCCACATTCAGATATACTTCCGTAATCGATACAAGCACTAAGATAACAAAATTCAATGTATATTCCAAAACATCCATAACAAATCATGAGACATTTTTTAGATAACTGAAATTAATTACTTTGTGATTTAACTTATTTGCTTTTGCATTTCATTATTTATAAGGAACCCGTGATTTTCTATGAGACTCATGTAGCGAACTTTCTGACAACCTATCCCAAGTTGGAAGCTTTAGGTAGGCTAGGTATACAAAAACACCCCGAGGACATACTTGTCCGAATCTCAAAGACCACATTAGCCCTTAATTTACATTCATTTCATTTGCATAACAATATCACATTTAGCTTTCATGCTCATGATTGGTAGAGGTTTTTGCCTATACATTGAACAAATCTTATAGTAATGCTAGTTCTTTCACAAAATTTAAGGACTAGATCAATTCATTACTGAAAAGCAAGCATTCTCAGCCATATATCGAATATGTTTTCCCACAAGAACATTGTATAATTTAAGTTCAGATTAAGTAACCTTGCTACTTTGTGTCTACCAATATATCCCAAATTGTAATCACTGAACTAAGCAGTATATTACGATTAAGCAGACTTAAAAGCTAAGTATCCTCACTTCTAATCATCTTACAGCATTAACTCAAATCTCTTCATATTTTTGTCATTTTGTCATTTTCACATTTTTATGGTTATTTTTATGACACTAAGAACTCTTTTTGTATTTTTATGACTCTAGCTATTTACAGACACAAACTTACAAAATTAGTTCTTTGAGAGATTTAATATGAATCAGCATTCTTCATTCCATTGAGAAGAATTAACTTCTCAAATCGAGTCTTATCAAATGCTTTGGTATACAGATCAGCTAAATATCATCGGTTATAACCTTTTCCAAATGAATTAACTTCTTTGGGCACAATCACGCAAGAAATGATTCTATGTCATATATGCTTGGTGACCTATGCATGACAGGGTATTGTAATGGTCTCTAGTGCTTATTATCTATTATATACTAGGAGTATCAAGAATATCCATACCATAGTCACGAAGTTGTTGCTAAATCCACAATACTGGGAACAACAGCTACCAGCAGCCATATACTCTGCCTCACATGAAGACTGAGCAACACATGTCTGCTTCTTGCATTGCCACGATACTAATCTCCCTCCTAACAATTGACAACTCCCGGTCGTAGACTTTCTGTCATGTTACAACCGCCAAAATCCGAATCAGTATATGCAACAAAATCAAAGTTCCTCCAATTGGATACATAGACCAGCCTTGGTTCCCTTAAGATAAGTAGAATACGCTTTGCTGCAGCCAAATGTGACTCTTCGGATAGCTTGAAATCTAGCGCAAAGACAAACAGCGAACATAATATCTGGGTGCGAAGCAGTCAGATACATCAATGAGCCAATAATAGCACGATATAAGTTGCATCCACAAGTTCATCTTTCGGATCAAGAACCCCAACCATGATTTGCTGAATAGGAGTACCTTATGTCTTGGACTCTAGCATTTGAAACCTCCCCAAGATGTATCTCGACTACTTAGACTGGTGAATAAAGAATCCATTTTTCCTTTGATCTACTGGTTAGTCCGAGGAAAAATTGTAATCCCCCCCTAACACTCATTTCAAAAACATTTTCATGCTCATTTCAAACTCTTGCACATCTTATATTGGATGAACCAAAAATGATATCATCCACGTAAACTTGACAATTAGTAATCTCGCTTCTTCCACTGATAAACAATGTGTTGTCTATCGATCCTCTGTAAATCCATTTGTCAACAAATGCGTTGACAATTTTTCATACACATCTGGGTACTTGATGCAATCCATAAAGAGCCTTCCAGTCGATATGCTCTTCTTGGATAATTCGGATCTTCAAAACCCCGGTGGTTGGTAAACATACACTTTTTTAACTTCACCGTACAAGAAGGGCACTCTTAACGCTCTAATTACATCTTTATACCTTTGGAAACTTGCAAAAGCGAAACAAATACTATTATAGCTTCAATCCTAGCAACGGTGCAAAAGTTTCGTTATAGTCATATCCTTCTCGTTGTGCAAACCCATGAACAACCAAACGTGCTTTATTT